>NW_005370328.1:3216074-3226927 GCF_000412655.1 Myotis brandtii
CAGGCCTAAGCCAGCAAGTCGTTATCTCCCGAGTGGTCCCAGACTGCGAGAGGGCACAGGCCGGGCTGAGGGACCCCCCGCTTCCCCCGAGTGCACAAATTTTTGTGCACCGGGCCTCTAGTCTATACTAATAATAGAGGAATATGCAAATTGTCTGGGACACCATCACAGTAACAGTAATGACCGAACAGAACAGCAGGCTACG
The DNA here is from genome assembly GCF_000412655.1 of Myotis brandtii. Lineage (NCBI taxonomy): Eukaryota > Metazoa > Chordata > Mammalia > Chiroptera > Vespertilionidae > Myotis > Myotis brandtii. The sequence continues at coordinate 3,216,280 of NW_005370328.1, forward strand.
TGGGGTGACCATTTTGGCAGGGGGGTTAGTGAGGGACGACCAAACGAATGAACAGCAGGTTGTGTGGGGCGACCAGGCCAGCAGCGGGGACAGTTGGGGGTGATCAGGCCAGCAAGCACAGGCAGTTAGGGGTGATCAGGCTGCCAGGGAAGGCAGTTAGGGGTGATCAGGCAGGCAGGCAGATGAGCAGTTAGTAGCCAGCAGCCCCAGATTGTGAGAGGGATGTCTGACTGCATTTAGACCCGGGATCGGGCCTAAACTGGCAGTCAAACATCCCCTGAGGGGTCCCGGATTGGAGAGGGTGCAGGCTGGGCTGAGCCCCCCCCCCAATGCATGAATTTTGGGCGGGCCTCTAGTATAATAATATTAAATTGCTACCTCTTATTTGTTCATGACTGTACATTTGTATATTGCACTGCTTTCTTTAATATGGTTTCTTCATTGACACACATTTTTCAAAAGTATAAGTATAACAAAAGTTTTGAAATATAATTTGAGCATTACATATTCAAATATGAAAAGAAATAAAGGATCTATTTTGAAAGTTAATTGCCAACAAATGTGAAAATTGAATAACTTTCTTATAATTATTATTGAATTCATATTTTTGCATTAAGATCATGAGAAAATTACTGGAATTCTGAGAATAAAAATTTACTAATGACAAAAACCATTTTAATATTTAGATAAGCAAATATAATTCTCACAGTGTTATAACAATTTAGGATAAAATTGGGATATATAAAGAGAAAAATAGAAATAAATTATATGCTGCATCCTTGAAAACATAGATGCCACTGATTATTTCTTAAAGAATATTTTTAATATGACAAAAATGTATGTGATGACTATAAATTTTTTTGTTAGAGAAATATATTGTGAAAAATATTTTTCAGGAACATTTTTCTAAAAACTTAATGGAATAAAGTAGTTTAGTTTAGGAAGTGGTATTTCTACTTTCTTCTAGTCACATTCTATATTAGAGTTGGTAATCTTTCTATGAAAAATTCAATAGAAATCTTTAAAAATATTTTATCATTGATATTTCCAGATATTTGTAGAATTTTTTTAAAAATGTCTTTATTTCTGCATTGAGTATAGTTTATTTTTCAGACAATTAAGAGTCAACACGGTTGTAGACTTTGCAGCCAGTCACCATAGGGCAGCTCTGCTTTATAATGCTTTATTTATTAAAAGAATATTTTTCTTTTTCTCTAACAAGTTTCAATCAATTACAATAGCTCAGAATTTCATGGGCACCTCTGACCTCCAAAATACAATAACCTGTCAATGAAGATGATGAATTAGTCATAAACCCAAGACCACGAGGCCGTCGCTATCAAAAGGTTGACAAAGCACATCGTGTTTTGAAACGAAAGCATTGTGAATAAAAGGACTCTTTTACTTACCAAAGCTCAGTGGTAGTTTTAACAAGTTAGTTCCCAGGAAAGCTTTAACAAGATGAACAGCTGTACAACACTGTTAGATGCAGCTAAGAAAGCTTGACAATAACTGACAAAAAAAAGAGGCCCAAGAGGCTCGTATCCATTCATCCTCAGCACCACAGACACGTCTGACAACCCATCCAGCTTCTCTGACGTTCAGTCTAAGAGATTACATATCTGACACTGGATTTTTATAGGTTAATACAAGAGTTGCTTGTTATGAGACTGTCTCGGGAGACGTTTACAAGATCTTGGCATCACTTTAGAAAAGCACACAGCCTCGCGGATATAGCTAACTACGCCTACTGTACATGCATTCTTCCACTCTCTTGCCTCCTGCTGTACAATTTGCAACACCTAAAATGCAGGATGCTTTTAATCCTGTTATGTGTGTTCACAGCTTTATGTGTGTGATAACACTGGGGAAAATATTAAAGAATATGAAAATGTATAAACATGGATTTTATTTATGGTTTCCCCAAAATAAACTTTAGAGCAATGTTTAATACATGCACAAACTAAAATAAACCTCACTGAGCACAATTATTTTTTATCCAATATTTTAGAAATATCTTGATTGTAGACATGGTAAGGGAGGAAAGTCCATGCATTGGAGTGAGTTGGCCATGATCAAAAACCAATAGCTGTTTGTTGAGGTTTGATTAGTTCAGTAACCTAATGATTTATTCACTTTGTGTAAAATAATGAGGTTTTATGGAAGGTTTAAATGATGGTTCTGCTTGTTTTACACTATTAATCATGTACAACATCTTCACTAAAGTGGTGGTCATTGGTATCATGATTATACTTGGCATCCTGAACTCTCCATCTCATATAACTCTTGAAAGTTGAAATTTCCCACTTATTGTCTTCTTTTTTAAAAAACTATTTATATTGATTTCAGAGAGAAAGGGAGAGAAAGAGAGAGGGGGAGAGAGCTAGAAACATCAATGATGAGAGAGAATCATTGATGGGCTGCCTCCTGCATGTCCCTCACTGGGGATCTAGCCCACAAACCAGACATAGGCCCTGACTGGGAATCGAACCATGACCTTCTGGTTCATAGGTCAATGATCAACCACACTGACTGGTGAATTCTCAGGATTTTTAAATCACACACTCCTTTCCTTTCCTTAGTGATCTGAAAGAGGTCACCGGATGCTTTCACTATGCTCTGGTGTTTTTCCTAAAATGCCCTTTGCAATTACTTTTTATTCAACAAATGGCTGTTGGTGATGAGCCTCGTTTTGCTGAAGATATGAGAATAAGATAGTCTCCTTCAGGAATATAGTTTGATATTACAGATATTACTTTTACAGCCCTAATTGCAGTGTGTTTTTTTCTGTATAATTCTAGTTTAGGAACCAATATTCATATACTTAATCAAAAAAAGTAAGATTTTTTTAAGAGAATTTAGAAATGATAATGCAGATGAATATTTAGTATTTATGAGAGAAAAACACTTTAGTTATTCTCTCATTCAAACAAATATGTAGTAAGAATGGAGATTTAATGCAAATATAATGGCAACATTTTCTCTCTTTCGTGAGTAAATTTTGTTTTCAGGCAAAATCAGATTGTTTACAGTGGCACGTTTGGTAACAATTGAATATAATAAATACATGTCATTTAAATTTTTGAAGTAGTCATTTAAAAATAATTTAAAAAGTGGCTATACATACTTTAATAACAAATTTAACTTAGCTTGCTGTATCCAAAATACTGTCATTTAACATCTGTAAAACAGTGTCAATATATTTTATATTTCTTTTTTCACAAAGTTTTCAAGTTAATGCACATTTTGTACTTATACAACATCTCCATTTTAAATAGTAATATTTTAACTTCTCAGTAGCAAATAAGTACTGCATGGATGACACATGCATGTAGGAGTACTAATGAAAAACATTGAACTAAAATGATTTGAATGAATATTACAGAATATGTTGGTATTATTATAAGTCGATATTGGAACTGGTGGATGAGTTGTGTAGTCATCTTAGAATGCCACATTAAAAAGAAATACTTTATACAGTTTTGCTAGGAATATATTTTAATTTGGGGGATGGATAGTATCACCTCCAAGTAGTAATTGCTGTACAAACCAACAATACATTTTATAAATGATAAAGTAAATAGTAAATATTTAAAAATAATAAATTAAATATCTATAAATAATGATTGTATACATACTAGTAAGTAATTAAACTCTACTTAATGAAAACTTCGCAGTATGGTATCAGATGGCATCTATTCTTTTTTGTGCTCATAGAGAAAGAATGCATTCCTAGTAAAGGGCTGGCCACCTAGACTGGGCTATTAGAACAGGATTTTGAGATTAAATCACATTTGGCATTCTGGAAGAACTGTTACAAATATTATATTGTTTCAGAACCTAGGGAAAATGCTAAGTTTTTCAAGAAAGCATATAGCTATTTAGTTGTTGGAGGCCCTCTAACCCTTAATTCCCAAATTATAGTAAATCCAATGAAACTCTATCAGCATTTCTATTCCTTAAAGGAGAAGATAGGCTATAAAGTTTAAAAGAATAGTGACACATCCTTTGTTCATATGATTAGTGGAGATTTCTTTAACCATTTGTGATTTTAGGAAGTTTCCTCCTTGCCCAACTTGATAAACACTTACTTTAATTTTATGCTTGCTTTTTTATATTTTGAATTAAACTCTTAATTCTTAAATTCAGAAACAGTATGTATAAAGGTTAAACAAACATCCCTAAAATAAATAAGTAAATAGTGACATAAAATTGAATATCTATATCTATATTCATATTCATGTCCATATCTATATCAATATCACCTAATTATTTCTTTAGTTCCACTGGGGTTTATTGTTATTCAATTCAGAAATAACCCCGGAGCAGTGAGAAATTGGTTCTTGTGTTTAGTATGTAAAACTTGGAAGACAGTAAAATAAATTTGCATTAAATTTTTTGCACTTTGTAAAGTTTGCTCCCTGGAGATCTGGGTTACAGAATTTATCAAATCAGTTACATCAAAGAGTGAAAAGAAAATGGACCATTTTCTTCCTTTTCAAAAAGTACAGGATTTAAAATCCCACATAAAAAAATACCTATCTTAATTTGCATTTAAGTGAAGCAAAACTAGAGGCTTCTTACAGAGTAAAATTGGGGTAAGTCTCCTTGCCAAGTAGCTTTGATGCAGTGAGGACATGATCGCTGAGGAACACTTGTAACAGGAAATAGAAACCAAAGATCTGGAGAAAGTAGCAATGACAGCTAGCACCATTCTGGCGTGAATCCCACTAGCATCTATGCCAGAGCTGCCCTGTGTTGTGTCTGAGGCCTGCACCTGTATATAGTGAATAGAACCGGATACCTGAACCAATACCCTGTAGAGTTGAGACTGCTACACTGCTTAATAATCTGTCCAGAAAATAATGAAATGTGAAGGTTTCAACCGCAATCTATAAGATTTTGCTTAATTTTTAGGAGGTATAAAAATGAAAATTAAACATGGTACATGAAAAAGAGTTGACTGCTCAAATGTATTCAGAGGTAGAAACCAGAATTGATCCTATTTTTTTCAATAACTTATCACAACTTATTAGACAAGAATCAGATATTTATTAAAAATACCTTTTAAGACCTGCTGGCATGGCTCAATGGTTGAGCATTGACCTATGAATCCAGAGGTCACGATTCTATTCTTGGTCAGGACCTGGGCCCGGGTTGTGGGCTCAATCCCCAGCAAGGAGCATGCAGGAGGCGGCCAGTCAATGATTCTCTCTCATCATTGATGTTCCTATCTCTCTGCATCTCCCTTCCTCTCTGAAATAAATTTAAAAATCTATTAAAAAATATACCTTTAAGGGTCTATTTTATTTCCCCAATACATGTGACTCTCTTATCCACATTTGCTTTCGTACTGTGTCATTTTCTGTGTGTGTTTGTGTACATGTGTATGCATACATGTATATGAGTGTGTGCTTCTTGTTTGCCAGCAAATTTCATCTATTTTATTTTTTAATAATGCTATTTAACAAATTGATTCTATTTTTTAATCTGGGACTAGTGACATTTTGAAAAGTGATTTCCTTTTCTGTCAAGTGATCTTAGTCTTGCTCAGGACCTCATTTCTTTGATTCAAAGGAGTTGCAAATTATGCATCTTTTATGCATTTTGACAGGATATTTGGGAAATTGATCCCCAGATCAATATCCCTGAAATTATTAACACTTTTCTATTTATTTTTCCATGTACGTCCTTGGACATTTGAATTTGATAATGTGCAAATATTTTATAAAAATTCAACTTCAGAAAGCCAAAATCAATTTATTAAGCACGCACTGTGTCCATGAAAGAAAGCAATTTTTCTATTGCATCTTTAGTAAAACATGTATGTAGTTTTGCTTCACTTAAATGAAAATTAGGAGAGGTATTTGTGTGTGTGTGTGTGTGTGTGTGTGTGTGTGTGATTTTAAAACCAGTACTTTTTGAAAAAACATGCATATTGTATCTTTAGTAAAACTGACCAGGACATGTGCGGGGTGGATACCACAGAGAAACCTTTTCTGCCACTAGGACTGATGTTGGGATTGCGTGAGGCGCTGCCGGATTCCATCTGCTCTTGGACAGTTCCTACAAACAGCTTCCACTGACCTGCAAAGAGCTTGATTTGTGGCAGCTCCAACGTGAATGGACAATATTCTGATTGGAAGCTGCCACTGATCAAAGAAGGTGAAAACAGATAAGCCTCGTGAGCTGAATTGCGTGCTGTTTTCCTAGCAATGATGAAGGCACTGAATGAACAAGGATAAAAGCCTCTATTTTCATTTTATTCACTCATAGGTGACGGCCAATTGCCTGGCCCGAAGGCCAGTCAGGAGGCATTGGAAACAGCCTGGTAGAGGGGTGCCCACTGGGAGCATGGCTATACGGAAGTCACTATGGGAACTGAATTGGCACATCAAAGTGGGACCTGTCATGTCCCTCAGAAGGACCGCCTTCCATGTTCAGAAGGTGATGGCAATCACCAAGGTGACCTTGAGGTGACCACCTGGGTCCCTGAGATAAGTGGGCATGAGTGGGGGTTGCAGCAATGCAGACATGGACTAAATTTTTTGTGTCTCTGAACTGAATTTCAGATTACTTAGCTTTGTTTTCCGTCATTAATTCTCTCTTCATCTGTGTGTGGTATGTTGATCTCACAGAGATTCTAATCTTTGTTTCTCTCATTTTTAATGAATTTTAATATTTTATTTTTATAATTTCCTTTTTTTTTTTCAAATAGCCATGCCTAGGTTTAATAGTCATTCAGTGTCTTACTTCTGGTTTTGATACCTCCTTTACTAGTCATTTTAATTATGTTAAACGTAAATATATTCTATGGCAGATAGTTTCAATAGACGAATTCTTCATGAGCCAGATTCTGTCGCCTGATGCGTCTCCAGTCTCGGTCCTATTTCCCTCCTTTTGGTTTTTCATGGACTTGGTTGGTGAATTCATAGTCATTGTTCTCTTGCCCATTGAATCCTGTGAGATTTGGTCTTCGTGTGAATTTATTGACAGAGAGCTCGGTTTCTGGGAGACACAAGGGTGTTGTAAGCCACTGGCACTGTTTTCAATCCCTCTCTAAGCTTAGAATTACTGGGACCATGATCTGGAATACAACTCAAATCCTATGTGAAAGCCACTTGGAATTATGAATGCTCAGACATGCCATGTCTCCCACGGGAGGGCTGTAATCTGGTTGATCCTTTCGCTGAAGGGACAAATCCATGGGAATTCATTTTTATGCTGGGTTCACCCTGCACAGCAGATATTCTCTGGATCACAAGCTCAAGCCTTTATATATTGTCCCCTGTGGAAAATGAAAACAAACAAAAGAGGAAACCTCTGGGTACCTTAAGCTCTTCAAATCCCATCCTAGGAGCTGCTGGCCTGGCTCACTTGCATTCTCCCTGTATTTGTTTTTATGCTACCTTTGTTCTTGGATCTCCCTTCCTTTCTTATCAACCCATGCACATATTTTAAAGTGTATGCGTTGCTATATGTCATCAAACGTTTAAGTATTTTGTAGGAGGTAGATTTACAGAATACGTAGTCTATAAATCTTGTTGGCTATATGGTATAGAGTAAAGCACCATGGTTAATTTGGTGACTTAAAAAGTGGTCATTTAAGTATTTTGTAGGAGGTAGATTTACAGAATACGTAGTCTATAAATCTTGTTGGCTATATGGTATAGAGTAAAGCACCATGGTTAATTTGGTGACTTAAAAAGTGGTCATTTAAGTATTTTGTAGGAGGTAGATTTACAGAATACGTAGTCTATAAATCTTGTTGGCTATATGGTATAGAGTAAAGCACCATGGTTAATTTGGTGACTTAAAAAGTGGTCATTTAAGTATTTTGTAGGAGGTAGATTTACAGAATACGTAGTCTATAAATCTTGTTGGCTATATGGTATAGAGTAAAGCACCATGGTTAATTTGGTGACTTAAAAAGTGGTCATTTAGCCTGGCTGGCGTGGCTCAGTGGTTGAGCGTGGACTCATGAACCAGGAGGTCAAGATTTGATTCCCAGTCATAACACATGCCAATTGCGAGCTCAATCCCCATTGTGGGGTGTGGGAGGCAGCCAACCAATGATTCACTGTCATCATTGATGTTTTTATCTCTCTCTTCCTCTCTGAAATCAATAAAAACTTGTTTTCTTAAGAGAAAATCTGTAGCCAGCCTCATCTCTTACACTCAAATACATTGCATTTAAAGAAAATATTTAAATTTTGTTAAGATACAAAATTATAACAAGAATGAATGTTTCTATAAATGTATTGAAGAAACTCATTTTTAGTCAAGGAGAAAGCCAAAACCAAAGACAAATAATGTGCTTATATAAACATGTGTAGCTTCTTGTACCACAAAAATCTAGAAAGATATATTTTAAATAAGAAAAATGTGTTGGAATATACTTCCATCATTTATAACAAATTGCTCATATCTAGAAGATGGTTAGATAATGATACCTAGATGTTGTTCAAGAAGGCCAGAATTTTTAGATTTAGTAATCTTGCACATATATTTTCATCGAACGGGTAATAGCCTAGATTAATTAATTACTTCAAAGTTAATTTCAGTTGTCCATTTAAGAATAACTGCATTCAACCTTCATTGCAAACCTCATCATGACAGTAATTAATATATTGGTAATGCATCATTGAGCTGGCCTGTCAAGGAAGAAATAATTAATTACCATGAAGTATTTCATGTATTAATGGGCAGGAGGGTCTGGAAAACATTTCGTGACTGATGGGAAGGCAAGAGCAGCAAAGTGCATGAAACTCAAAGTGTATGGAGTGTTTGGCAGTTAACGACCCTTGAGCACTCAATAGTATTTACTTAATTAAATTCAAATCTCTGGGATGTCCTTGTTTGAAAGCTCAGAAAATATGAACTATGAACAAGTTGAATTTTAATAATTATTACAAACTTACCTAAAATAATAACTTGGAAGGCAAATAATTTAAAAACCATGTGTGGGTAACACTATCTGATGAGAAGTTCAAGCATGTATTTCCCCCCCCCACTACTTTGCATTAATAATTGAACTTATAATGGTCAATGTTTGTTAGTTACCTATGTCGAAGAGACCTGATACTTATAAAAAAAGTTGGTTATTAATTATGCCTATAAATGGAAGTGCTCTTTATAGTAATTATTTGATCATATAATGAATTGTAGCCTAATTGATTTACATTGATTAAAATAAATTGTTTTAATTATTTCCGATTATTTAGTGAGTTTAAGTTAATATAAGTATAATCTGAATAAAGACTGCCAGGTAAAAATACAGAACATAAATGTGTTCAGGACACAAAAAGGTTCCATTATTGTTCTTGATAGCATTTACCCACCACCCAGAATTAACTACTCTTCTATCAGCATAGAATATAGTTAGTTATTTTTTGTATTTCATATAAAATGAGTCACCTATTCTTTTTTATGTGGCTTTCTTTGGTCATTTCTGTGTCTTTGTATTCATCTATACTCTTGCATATATCAATATATATCTATATATATCTATATATATATATTTAATTTTCTGTAAAGCATTTTATTATGTTACTATAATATTAATTTATTCTATGTACTGCTCATTAAAAATTTGGGTTCATGCCAGCTTTTTGCAAATGTGAATGTATATATTTACTTTGCTGCTGTTTTTTTTTCTCTTTAAAAATTGTATTTGTATATATACACTCCTTTGACTTGTATATATACCTGGGAATAGAATGCTGGGTTGCAGAGTAGAGAGGTGTGTCATTTTACTTCCGTGTTTGAGACCCCTCTTTCCTATGAAGGGGTGCAAAGGCAGGTAGACCTAGAAAGCCAGAGAGACCCAGCTAAGCGAGTGGCCTGGTCAGGGAAGACCTCCTTGTTCCTGCCATCCACTCTCTCTTCTTCTCAAGACACACCAGCAGGACAGCCATGGGGCAGGGGGAAACCTGGAGGGAGAGCCCCTCATTACCATCCCCCACCCCGATGCGGTCCAGCCTGGGAAAGGAAGTATGCAACCTCAGGTAGCATCAGCAAGGACCAAGGGACCCCCAGAGGCACTCGATGAGCCAAGGTGACCAAAGTAACACGGCAAAGGTTCGGAAAACTGAACTGCTGTTGTAACCGCAGACCCCTTATTAGGCGAAGACTAGCATGTGGAATCTCAATAGGGTGAGTATCTCCTAATATAACAAGTGTAAGTAGATAAGTAGAACTCAGCATGTTCTAACATCATAGATGTCTAAGGTACAATTAAAACAAAAGGAACTTTCAGTCTGTCATAAAAAGCAATAAGAAAATCACAATTTGAATAAGAAGAGACAGTCAACAGACACCAACATCGTGATTAATCAGAGGTTGCCATTTTTTGACAAGGATTTTTAAAGCAGTGTCTGAGTTTCATAATCAATTTTAGAAAACTGGTCTACTGTATAAAATATCAATGAGAAATTCTTAGATTTATTCCTTGTAGGTACTAAACTTAGACACTTAAAAACTAAACCATATTGAAATCCTCAACTGCCTCAAACACTGAATATTATAAATTACCTTTTTCTTCATTATGAGACTGAAAACAAAAAGTTAAATTTGTATGATTTCTAGGATAGTTTAGTCCATAAAACTTAGCAATGCAAATGAACTGCACAAAATTTGCAATATATAT
>NW_005370328.1:3226956-3234766 GCF_000412655.1 Myotis brandtii
CATATGAGAAAATTAATTTAAGTAAAACAAATTAAAAGAAAACTCTATAAGTGATATCTCTGGTTAGTAAGTATTTACTAATAAATTAAATAAATGTGTCTGTGGTGCTTACATTATGGAAATGCCTTGTTTTTGTTTGGTGAAGCATAACACATGTCCTTGAATGTGTTTTCCATGCATAAACACAATTTTTAATGATTATTTTTGCATTTAATTTCATCTAGTTATGCAAACATTTGGGCATGCTATCTCATTTTTCTTAACTGTGACACTAATCCTAGTTAATCCTATAAACATAACACAGTTCTTTCTCCGTGAGTTTATAAACATGCCGAGACACATCGGTTTAGTGTATTGCCTTGTAATTTTAACACTTACTATTTTCAGGCTTTCTTACTCTCATTAAACATTTGTAGCACTAAGTTCTCATAAATGCTCCAGTTAGCTTGCTCTGCCTCCTCCTTTTTCTGTACATATATCTCTTCCTTTGCCATGTTGCTCTTTCTCTGTTCACATAGAGCCTTCACGTGTATGGTTATGTACTGCATATGACCTACCTTAGTGATGTTATAGAGTGTAGTGGTTAGAAGTGTGGGCCTGCCCTGGCATGTGTGGCTCAGTTGGTTGAGTGTTGTCCTGTGTTGTCCAAAAGGTGGTTGGTTTGATTCCCATTCAGGACACATCCCTAGGTTTCAGGCTCAATCCCCAGTAGGGGGCGTACAGGAGGCAGCCGATCAATGTTTTCCTCTCATAGCCGATGTTTCTCTCTCCCTCTCTCTTCCTTTCTCTCTAAATACGAATAACAAAATCTTTTTTAAAAAGTGTGGGCCCTTAAAGTTGACCAGAGTCCCTGCAATTAAATCCCAGCTCTATCACTCATTCACCTCACTGTCTTTATGACCTTTGGCAGTTTCCTCATACATAGAAGAAGGGCAAAAACATGCCTGCCCTTGGGACAAAATAGGTGAAGCCTTTGGACCAGTGTCTACAAGTGCTGGCTGACCAATGTATATTAGCAGTTCTTCTTCAGAATTTACTGTAATACATCAATCTGGAATGATAATCAACACTTTGCCTCTCCTCATGGCTGAGGAATTTCAAGTTCAAAGCATCCATATAAAGATTATTGCTCTGCTCCTGTAGACTTGAGGTTACTACCATTGAAACTATATATATGCTTAAAATTTTAAAATTATAATTTAAGTTATGTATTAGAACCATATGCCCATGTAGTCATCAAGTCTTGACAATCCTTTCAAAAATATTCTCATATCTTGCATGGCATTAAAAAATACTAATTAGTTCCTGCCTAAATATGTCCATAATACATATAAGTACTAAATCCCAATTTTACACACACACACAAAAGACTATTACCATATTCCCATCATCCAAATATATCCACTCTTACTATGTCAAGGGAGAAGGGTGAACTACTTGGATAATGAAATAAAATTAGTATTCTTAGTGTAACTTGCCATATTTTAGGTGTTCAACAGAAACATGCAACTATATTGTATGATACTGAACGGCATCAATAGAGAACATGTGTGTCATCAGATACTAATGGACAGTCTGATGCTGATGGGGGAAGGGCAGTCTCTGCCCAGAGACTAACAGGCTGCCCAGCCCTCCAGCTCGGCTCTGTGGTGCCTGGCGTCACTCCACCCAAATGCCTTCTCCAGACCAGCCTTTCAGGCAAACTGGAACAGGGACATTTTCGTAGGGTGACCGGGGAATGTCAGAACTCAGTTTCGAGAAGTTTATTAGATCTTGGTCGGATCATCTATCTAGCAAATGAGTCAGTGTTACGCTACAGGGAGTGTGGAGTGCAGTGCCTGGCACATCACTATTTAGACAGATTTCAGGTCCTCTTGGGGTCTGAGTCTTTCCTTCCCCCCTAAGGGGAGTATAAACCACTTCGGAGGTCTTCTTCTTTGCTGAATTTCTACATAAATCTGAATCGCAGCTACTTTGGATCTTCCTAAATTTTTCAAAATGTCTGACTCAAGTCTCAGGCAATCTAATCTATAGCAGGCTGCTGGCAAAAAAGGACAGTGTGTTCCCAGTGTTTGTTCATTTCACCAGGCTCAACTTTTTTATGGGGTGTCTTCTGGGCACCAAAAAAGAAAAAAAAAGAAAGAAAGAAAAGCTATTTTTCAAAAATAATTAGAATTTTTTAAAAACTAGGGAAGTTTATGGACAATTATCAAAAACATTATTAACAAAGAAGAAAACTCATTGGCCTTTGGAAATATAAAGAAAACTTGTGATGAAAATGAAAACTATTTAAAATTAAATATATTTTCATGATCACAAGGTTCATTAATTTGGCAAGGACTTAAATTATGCTTTTAAAATTATTTAACAAGTCTAATTTTATCAGTATAGTAAGATTTATGCTTATAAATTATTATTATAACCACTATAAATTATTCAGTCATTAATATTACCCCCCAGGTATGTTGGCACATGGCTGAAAACAGATGTAAATATTTAATGGAATATCAAAGGCTTATATTTTTGCCAATTTTGAAACTTTTAATGATGCTTTAGATTCAGGCATTTAATACATATTTATTTTTTTGTAACAAAAATGATAAATAATAAGATGTTATCAGGTTTATATAATTTAATTTAATAATTTGTTTAAATGTTTTAAAAATATAATGCTGGGTAAAATAATCTTTAAAATTTATATATGCTATTTCTTGTTGCATATATCTTCTACTTTGTAGCCTTAAATATATGTTTTAAAATAAGATTGCATGGTTAAAGGTGAGAGATCTCATTAGCAACAAAACATTGGAAAGTGATATCAGGATCTGGCCCTGTCAGTTGTTGGAAAGTTTAATGAGTCAGTCATTTAAAGCAGGTGCTAAAATAGCAGACATAATCTTGTTTGCATTAATGTAGGATAAACAACGTCACAGAAAATAATCACCTAACAGCAATCTGTGTTGCATAACGCAACCCCAGGAGGAATTGGCTCATTAATAGAAAACAGGCTATTTATCTTTAAAGCACTGAACTTTACGTAGGCCAGAGATCATATTAAATACTCCTGCAAAAATGGTGAACTTCAGTCTAAAAGAGCATTCAGAAATTAATAATGCAAATAGTAAGCAAAAATCCATGTGCCACTGACATCATTCAAAATAACTACATGTTTAACAAGAAAAAGTTCAAGACAAGATGTGAAAACTATTTAAATACTCAGCTGCCCGCTTTCCTTCCTTCCTTCCTTCCTTCCTTCCTTCCTTCCTTCCACAAGTATGCATTGGCTATCATTAACAACAGTCATGGAGATAAGCTTAACTTGTAAGAAAGATAATAGATTAAACTTATATTGTTGCAAAGTTAAGGAAATTTCAATTATAAATGAGGTAGAGCTAAATAATAATGGATTAAGCCACCTGTTGTGTAGCTCCTGACTAGCAAATGTTTGTGTAAATGTTAAATTCTTTTGGCCATATATTTTTGGAGAGATATTTGATAAGGAACTAATTGGCCTCAAACATAACCTTATCTTAACATCATGTAGCTTGGTAAAACTTTCATTTCTAGTCACATGCCAAAGAATAATTATGTTTTAATCACATGGTTTAGCCAGCACTCATAGAGCCAGCGTGAACCATGTAAGTTGTTTGCATTATTGATATGAGTTTCATTTCCCATGATTACTTTGTGATAGCTGTACAACCTTCCTAGAGTGGGTGTGGATGCTAGAGGGGACATGGGATCAATGATGATTATTTACTTTTGAGACAGAAGACCCTATGATATGTCCTTACGCTAAATAGGGACAATCGAGTTACACAGATAAAACTGACTCACAATATGATTAAGAGAAAATTGACTTCTTGATACCACTTTGTCTGGTATTATAGTCAGTAATTCTTTCAATATATTAATTCCATTTTACATAGTAAATATATTTTGAATTAAGTTTGTGTGTTCTAATAATGTAATAGGTATTCAATAATCTAAAATAATTTCTAAATATATGCTATGAGTTGGTGACTTCAGATCTCTCTTTAGAGACTGGCTGTGCTTAAAAATAAAAATGAAAAGCAATCTGAGAAAAGCTTTCACTAAACGCCCACATCAATATCTAACAGAAAGAGAATAAAAATAACATGTCTATCACCACATCCATAAATAAGTTGGGAAAAGCACATATAATTTAATGTACTTTGTTCTCTCTTTATAAAATTAATTCATTAACTTTTCATGAGATAACTTTAATTTTTTGTTCCTTTCATCTTATTCTCCAATAAATATAATCAATTCAAGAATGACCTCTTGAAGTTGGTTTGGGTCTGTTCAAATTTTAAATAATGCATGTAGGAAACAAATTTCAACATGCTTGTCGAAATGAATGTATCTCTTTCTCAATTTTAGTCAGAAATATATTAGTACAGCATTGGTGGTTAGCATCCTAGAAGGACCCTAACAATTATTTGAGTAATTACCTAATTGTTTATTTTTTTTAATCAGTAGACTCCAAAGCCAATGAAAGCTGTAGACCATTTCCTCACCCATGATTGTGCCCTGCACAAAATAGCATTTAAATATTTGTGTGTAAATTAAAATGTAGGCATTGGAGCTCGGCCAGTATTGTTCAGTGGTTGAGCATTGACCCATGAACCAGGAGGTCACAGTTGGATTCCCAGTCAGGGCACATGCCCTGGTTTTGGGCTCTATCCCCAGTACAGGGCATGCAGGAGGGAGCTGATTAATGATTCTCTCTCATCATTGATGTTTCCGTCTCTCTCTCCCTCTCCTTCCCTCTCTCTGAAATCAATTTAAAAAACATTTAAAAATGTCGGCATTAGAATATCTCAATGAACCCACTTTTGATTCTTCATGTCTAATTGGTAAGGACTGAGGACTGAGAATAGTCTCCAGACTCACACTCCACTACTTGAGTGGCCAGTTGCCTCTGCTCCATGATTCATCAGGGGCCACGTTCCTCCATGCCCTGTGCCTCCGCTGTACCCACAGCTACTCCCACATGAAACTCTGCCTTCATGTGCTGATGTGGACTTACACTAACATCAATAATCACCAACTGACTGCAGCAGAAAGTGAACTTGACAATCTATTCAAGAATATCAAGTAAATGTGTTGCAACCATTAGGAAAACTCTTACCTCATTCTTCTGAGGCACATGCTCCCACACCCTTTCCAGTATTCATCTATGTCTTCATGATAAATTGCATCAGAAATGTTTTCTTTTAGCAATTTTCTTTTGCTCTAATAGTAGACCTGTTCATTTTTTTCCCCTAAAATCGAGGTACTCTATCACAGTAATTTTATCATTTTCTGTTTTTCTTTTTTTATAAACACAATTAGTAAAGAAAATCAGTCCTCAGTTATTACCAGGCAAGATAGGATTGGTTTTGGCTTAAGCAATTCATTAATCTTAACTTCTTTTTTTTCCCTTTTTACTGAATTTATTAGGGTGACACTGGTTAACAAAATTCTGTAGGTTTCGGAAGCACAATTCTACAACGCATCATCTGTGCACTGTATTGTATGTTCACCACCCAAAGCCCAGTTTCCTTCCATCACCATTTATTCCCTCTATACCCTCCACCACCTTTCCCTGGCACTCACCACATCATTGTCTGTGTCTGTGACTTTTTTCTCATTTTTAAATTTTCTTCTTTGCTCAATTCTTCCACTCCTCCCCAACTTCCTTCCCAATAGCTGTCAGCCTGCTGTCTGTCTATGACTCCGTCTCTATTTTGCTTATTAGTTCATTTTGTTCATTAGATTCCACATATGAGTGACTGCTTTCTTATCAATATTTTATTACCTCAGATTGTTTAGTAGTTCCATATATGTTTACAATAATAATGATAATCACGTGTATTATTGTTTCTGCTGCAAATAATTTTTCCCACAGAGAGAAATAGTGCTGTGATACCTCTGAATAAGTCAAGGGCCCCAGTCTCATACTGTTTAGGTTTATGTGTAGAATTATTGTCACTAATATTCTATGAAGAAAATATAAAATAGGGTAAAAGAAAAGCATGACTGTCATTCATTTATGGAGTGTGGTGATGTAGCACTTTATTTTTTAACGTATTCTTATTGATTTCAGAGAGGAAGGGAGAGGGAGAGAGAAACAGAAAAATCAATGATGAGAATCATTGATTGGCTGCCTCCTGCACGCCCCCTACTGGGGACTGAGCCTGCAACCTGGGCATGTGCTCTGACTGAAGGTCAAACCAGTGACCTCTTGATTTTTGGGCAGATGCTCAACCACTGAGCAACACCGGCTGGGCAAGCAATTATAATTTTTAACAAATGTGCAATGACTCATTTTTCATTGACTTTACAAAATTACCTTATTTCAAATACCAGTTTCTCGCATTCTCTTTCATCCTCACTTAAAAGTCCCCAAATTAATAAGCAGAAACTGGAATTGAGGCAGTTATTCAAAGAATGTGCCTTCATTGTCATAGCTCACACTAACGCAGACAAGACAAAGCATAAATATTACAGTGACTCCTTATTTAAAGGACAAGGGCAGAAACTCAAAGGTTTGAAACTAATGTATTCTCCCAGCGGTACATCTTGAATATAAAGCAAAAGGATGTTGCTGAACTTGCTGAACTATTGCCAATCACTTGTCTCAGCCTTAGTTTTAATACTTGTTTGTATTCATAGACTTTCCCAGTGAATAAAAAACTCTTTCTGTGCTCTGTTAAGTAAATATCTATACTAGAGGCCCAGTGCACGGATTCGTGCACCAGTGGGATCCCTTGGCCTGGCCTGTGGGGATCGGGCTGAAACCGGCTCTCTGATATCCTCTGAGGGGTTCCGGATTGTGAGAGGGCACAGGCCAGGGAGGGGTCCTGGGAGGGCTCCGTGTGTGTCCATCCCGTCTTGCCCAGTCCCGATTGACTGGACCCCAGCAGCAAGCTAACCTACCAGTTGGAGCGTCTGCCCCCTGGTGGTCAGTGCACATCATAGCGATTGGTCGAATGG
The DNA here is from genome assembly GCF_000412655.1 of Myotis brandtii. NCBI lineage: Eukaryota > Metazoa > Chordata > Mammalia > Chiroptera > Vespertilionidae > Myotis > Myotis brandtii. The sequence goes on from NW_005370328.1 coordinate 3,233,959, forward strand.
TTGAACGAATGGTTGGACACTTAGCATATTAGGCTTTTATTATGTACTAGGATATATTTAGTGCATATCACTCTAGGCTAAAAATGATTTTTTGAATTAAATATCCAGCTTGTCTGAATTCATCAAATTAAAATCATGTAAGCTCTCCAATTTAATTTACTTCACATTGTTGTATGAGCATGTATCTTAAATTTTTAAACCAGTAATAAGAGATCTCTAGTGTTATGTTTTAATAAGAATAATAAATATATATAGACTTCAAGTGATCATACATTGGTGGTTTTTAATATATTGAATTAACTTTCTCCTGTTTATTCTCATGACTGATGTGGTAGAGGAACAAAATGGTGCATATAAGAAATGAATCCATGATTTTGCCATTCAGAGAGAGCCATTATGTATATATCCTTCTTTAACCCCTTCATTTAAAAGTCCATTTTATGCAGTTTTAGATAAAAGAGTATATGAATAAGCTATATAACTATAAACATGTGCCATTTCGCTCTTTTCATGACTTTTTTTTATGTCAGTAGGTCCTCCACCTTAGATTGTATTTTCTCTTGACCAAAAAATGATATTTATTGAATAAGCCCAAAATTATATATGTTATGATGTTTATTTGAAAACCTACGGAATTGTTTCTTTTAACTAACAATGGTGTTTGATATAGTCTCATTTTTTGAAAAAAACATAGACTTATTATAATGGGCTAAGTATTAAGTTCACTGCTTAAAATACCCTATATCTCTCCCATGAGAGAAGACAAATGCCATATATCATGTAATATATATATATATATATATATATA
>NW_005370328.1:3234859-3254866 GCF_000412655.1 Myotis brandtii
TAAAGCTATGTCCTTATCTATTGTGCAATACGTTTGCAGTTTAGTTATTCAGTTTTGCAACATAACATTTTGGTGAACTTTTAGGTCAACAGAGCATTTTTCGGTTAAAGCTAATGCTAAGCTGTGTATTTTATTCTAGAGAAAGCCAAAAGACTTTTGCCCAAAAGGAAAGGTGACATTTCTTTTTGTTCAGTCTGCTAAAAATGCCACACAAGCTCGAGTTTTAATCCATGTCAGTGAGTGATGCACGGAGTGACTTTTTAAATGTAGCATTTTATTGCTGCAGAAAGAAAAAAATAGCATTTTCTTTCAATAAGTCTAGGCAGCTATGTAATGCGTTAGCTATGGAGTTGAGTTTTCACACATATTTGTTGGTTGTGCTGTATGAAATTTCCATTCTGCACTTGCTGTCTGTTTAAAATATCAGCTATAAACACTGAAGGGCAGGTGTAGAAATGGCAGCCCGAGACCTCATTCCCTCGTGTACAAGGGTACTTCACACTGCAGTGCTTCGCATAACCTTAAAAATCCAGAATTTAAATTCTGCTTCTAGGTCTATTTCATCCTTAAATACAAGTTAGTGAACTATATTCTAGCAAGTTAAACATACAGTATGGGGGACCATTTTATGTCATACTAGAGGCCTGATGCACGAAACTCATGCAAGGGGCTCGGCCCTCGCAGCCCCGGCTTCTTCCGGAAGGTCGTTTGGCTGTCCAGTCTAATTAACATATTATATCTTTTATTATTATAGAAAATTATCACACTACATAGTTGTCATAATTCTGTAACTAAGAGTAAATAAAAACATGTTTATGTTGAGTCCTCACATGTCATTGCACAAAATAGTTTTCTAATTATTCTATTTGTACAAGAAAGATTTATCTTTGGCATTTCAACAACTTACAAATATTGAAATTATTAGTGAAAAAGTTTTATTTCCCAGCTAGGACAAACAGCTTTACTTTAGATGGGAAGATTCCACAAACATAACTGTATACATTCTCATACTATATAACCCTTATAGACCATTAGATTTTTTATTTTCCATTTTATAAATTTTTCTTGTCAATATTGTAGCAAAGTCATTAGAAATATTATGAAATTTTTCCTGTAATCCTGTATATCATTTACCACTAAATTAATTTCTCATTATTGGTATTCATACTTTTGCTTAATATTGTCCTGCTAAGTTTCTAAGTGACATTTACTTGTGGTGAACTTCCCTCATATTTTTAGTCAATCCTCCTCTACATCCCCATCCTTTACATGATAAAACTTTCACAATCCTATTTCCTAAAAGTTTTTTTGTCGCCTCTCAGTCTTGCTCCTTCATCCTGTATTTTCATATCCAGCCAGACAAAAGCAATCACTTCCAAATTCTTTCACCAGATTCCGATACCTTACTCATTAAACTTATAGTTCCTTGAAGTAAATTTTTTTTCCAACTTGTTTCCAGTGGCTTCATGGATGGTTTGGAAAATTGTTCTCTCATGTGAAAAATTATTCTTAGCATTTCTATTAATTTCTCCTTTCTTATTTAAAAATGTATATAAGATGATTTAAAGAATGTCAGTGATTAGAAGTGCTCCTTCAGATTTAGATTGTGTATACTTTTGTTGGTGACTGACTATTTTAAGATAGAAGGATGTAATAATATTATGATATACAGGCCAAGCAGAAGAACTATAACCCGTACACTCAATTACTAAGCATAAATCATTTTTACATTCACTATAACCATTATCTCTTGAAATCAATTTCAATTTCAATTAAGAAAAGAAAGACTTTCCCTCAAAGACAGTAGTGAAACAAATTAGAACATATTCAATATATTAACTAATATCTTTAGGGATGCAAAAAGGTCTTACAAAGCGTCAGTGGCAATGTTTTAAGTGATTCGAGATGTTAAATTGCCAACATTAGCAACAACAAGTCTATTGGCTTAACCTTTTAAAAATGCTAGTAGTATTTTATTATTTGTCATCTGGCCGAGCCGATTCCTGAATTGACTTGTTAGTGATTATAGAAGGCAGTCAGGCAGCAGGTGCTCTGTTCCCCCGCTTCCCTCGAATGCCATCCCTCTGCCATCCTGTGAACTTCTGAGCGCTGGCATCATAGTCGGGCCTTCATCTCTGAGAGGCCCAGGGCAGAGAATGACTATGAACATTGTGATCCACTTTAAACTTAAAGCTTCACTTATTAAATATCATCATTGGCAAAATGCCACTTAGCTATCTGGAAGTCCCCAGTCCAAGATACTGTAATATGGATTTTATATTTTTTAATATCATTGATCAAACACGTACAAATTCCCTAATAATACACTGGCACATTAAACACTTGATAATTGATAAACGCTCTTGGATTTCTATGCTATCCTGAGGACCCAGTTAAGTTTCTTGTGGTTGGGGAAATCTAATAATAGCTAAGGATAAATCAGGGCAAATCTGTTGGCAAACAAAAGTGAGACCCAATAATGTGACTCAGACCTAAGACAAGAGTGCACACTTGGAAAACCAAAACTGTGTTGTCTACGAAGTTAGCCTCTTAAGGTCAAGCCCCAGACAGGTGCTCTCAAAGGAATGGACATAAGCGGACTTCCCTTGTATGAGCAGGTCACACACCCATAGGTGTGTCTCGCTGTAGCTGGTGGATTGATTGGGGGGAAGAGAGCGTATCTGTGCAGCTCACACACAAAACATGATAGCAGTTGTCACTGGAGATTGACAGAACAGAGAAGAGAAAGATAGTACCATTTAGAACTTTAGCATCACAAATATTGCATTTGGATGCACGTTGGGAGTAGTGCTACCACCTATTCCTGATGTTTCCTTTGTTTTAGAGAAATGTTACAATAAAGGAGTAAATACTTGGCAAGGTACATTGGAGGGGGGCATCCATTGGGATATTTTCAGTTCAGGTCCTTCCTCTGTCTCGTTGGAAGTCATGCTTGCTGGCAGTAAATACATATTCCATTTTCCTCCTTTGTGGGGCAGGCTCCACTTGGTGAAGTAACCTGGAATTTTAGGATGCTGGGCATTGAGTATGGCATTCTGAGGGTGTAGCTCTATATAAACTATTAGCCATGTTTGGCAGTTCAGATTTAGCAATATTAAAATTGATGTTTCTGTTGTACATATGCCTTTGTTTCTTTGTTTTGTGTTACCTACAAGTGGTTCAGGATTGAGATAGAAAGAATTATATATTGGACCTGCACAATATTTATTGGTTCCTTCAAATTTTACTATAAAGGAAGAGGATATTAAGAGAATACATCAACCTCTTTGGAAGATAAGAATCAAGCATTATGTAAGGTACCTTAAAATAATGATGACGCTAATAGAATACATTAGATCCCTTTAATTAGAAAATATTAACATTAAAACTTCTGATTATCATCTCTGAAAGTCTGATCTTTTAATAAGACCTTGGTTTAACTTGTAAATTATAGTTAGATATCACTATTTACTTTTCTAGGGTTTTGATAATTCAAATATGTTGTGATTATTTTTCCAGAGAAGGCATTTCTATGAGAGTCTTGTGCTCTCTTGAAATTATGAACTTGATGGAGGTTATGCAAGTCAGAGATGTGGTGAGGATGAACGCAGGGCGAACATATCAGCTTGTCAGGTTTCCATCTGGCTGATAGTATGAGGACAACAGATCTGTTAAGGCAGACACTTTCCTGACAAGCTCTTTAATTAGAATTACGATCATCTTCCCAGAAATGATCCTCAAAATAAATCGTCTACTGTAAACAGATGAAAATGAATACTTTATCTCTTCCCACATCTAAAATAAAAGACCAAAGACAAAGTGTCTTAGAAACATGGTTATTTTCAAAATGGAAATGAGGGAGAAACAGTCAACATTAGATAAGGGTCATGTTTGATGGGAAGTGTTGGATTTAATTTTTGTTTTTCCACTTTTTAAAAAAAGATTTATGTAGGTGACTAAATGATAGTTTCTGTCACAAACGGTCATTGAGCAGGTATTTTATTCACAATATCTCTATTTCAGGTGATTCAATTTTTAAAAATTGAGTATAATGTAGCACAAAGTTAGGTCATGTTGTAATGTAAGGTATCATAATTGGTTTTATATCTATATTTGGTATAGAGTAACCTTGGGAAATGCTTTAATCTCTTTCAAGGCCATTTCCTGGTATATAAGTCATGGACAATATTTTTTTTCATAAAGACACTTTTTCCAAATAAGGTAATTATGTGGATCTTTGGGGGTGGGGACATTTTTGAGACTATCCAACAGGAAACCACTTTGGTAACTGGCAGTTTCTTATTTAGTTAAATATATACATACAAACATATACCTACCCTGTGACCCATCAGTTCTACTCCTAGGGTTTAATCTGAGAGAAATCAAAACATATGATCCTAAAATAGTAATAGAAGAATGGGTAAATGAATAAACACATACATGCGCACATACACATTTTTTGGGGGGGACATCTTGTACTTAACCACAGAGTTCCCATTTCTCATTTTTAAATGGGTAGAACTTGAGTTTGCAGCCATGTCTTCATTGCGTGTGGCTTAGGGGCTATTAACCATTCCCATCCCCCATCCCATACTTCAGGGCTGAGGGACTGCCATTTTACTTCCAAAATTCTAGTTCTTGTATAGAAATCACCCCTCCCTCAAAAAAAAAAAAAGAACAACACACACACACACACACACACACACAAACACCCACCATGTATATGTGGTTTCCATGTGCCACTCTTGGTTTAAGAAAGGGTTACTATGACCAAGGTAATTAAAGGGCTAAAGATATAAAACATTGATGTAAGAAAGCTAAACAGGACCCATTTCTTTGCCATGAGAAACTGAAGGCACAGGGTTGAGAAGCAGAAAACAGCAGAGTGGCAAGGAAGTTTTTTTTTTTTTTTTTTTTTTTAACATGTCTGGGTTTTGAGAACTAAAGAGAGAGGAGTAGGAGCTGGAAACTTTTCAAAATGTAGATTTGGATCCGCTATAGAAATGGACCAATTTTCCCACTGGTAACCGTTCTGCAAATCTGTGGGACTGGTGGGGATTTCTTTCCATGTCAGTGGTAGAGTTCTCACTTTAACAAGCCAGGGAGATGCAATTTAAAATCACATGCAATTGTGGATTTCATTATGCATGTCTCCATCAGGTGAAATAGACACAGCACAGGCTGTACGGGAACAGGACAGTGTGCCCGACCTTCACAGATACAATAATGTTGTACACATTCCAAAGAGCTTTAAAGAAAGCACCAGAAATCTTATGAATTTGGGCTTTTAGGTGGAAGTCGTTATGTCCTAGACCAAAAGGGCAAAAATGCTTTTACCTTCTCATCTCTTGACTCCAAAAGCAGTTTATAGCAAGCTTATGTATATCTAGGGACAACAATGACACCTTAATATTTTAGGAGGACCAGCAATTGTAATCATAAGATTATAGAAACCTTCCCCTCCCCTGTACTTTATCATGAAAATACAAGGGCTCCATTATGAGAATGTTGGAAAGTGAAAGAACCATGAGCCATGGATTTTTTTCCTCTGAGGAGCTATAAGAAGGGAAACAGAATGGACACAGGCAGAATCGGAAGCCTTTGTCACCTATACAGCAAACACTGCACAAAGCTCAATTTCTCCACCAGATGATCATACATCCTCCCACCAGAAGCCTTCATATCTAGTTCCCATGACCCTGCCGAACATGTCCAGCTTTCAACAAAAATTACAAGGCACGTGGAAAGGCAAGGAACATACACAGTCTGTAGAAAGAAAGAGATTTCTGTTTTTAATTTATAATTTCATAAATTAAAAATTAGAATAGAAAACAGATTAGAATAGAAAATTTGTATTAATAATCTAAAATGTGAGGAGACATAAACATGTGAAGTATACACATTTTTTTTAAATATATATTTTATTGATTTTTTACAGAGAAGAAGGGAGAGGGATAGAGAGTTAGAAACATCGATGGGAGAGATCGATCAGCTGCCTCCTGCACGCCCCCCACTGGGGATGTGCCCGCAACCAAGGTACATGCCCTTGACCGGAATCGAACCTGGGACCCTTCAGTCCGCAGGCCGACGCTCTATCCACTGAGCCAAACCGGTTATGGCTCTTTTCTTTTTTATATTTATTGTTGAAAGTATTACATATGTCCCCTTTTCCCCCCATTGGCCTCTCCCATCCACCCCCCAACCCCCACTCCCCACCTGAGGCCTTCACCACCATATTGTCTGTGTCTATGGGTTATACATATTTGCATATGAGTTCATTGGTTGATGTCTTCCCCACCTCCCTTCCCTGACTTCCCTCTGAGGTTTGACAGTCTGTTCCATGCTTCTATGTCTCTGGGTCTATCTCACTCATATGTGGAATTTAATGACCAACAGAAACTGATAAACAAAAGTATTTGTATTCTTTATAAGCTATGATTGGGGCCCAGGGCTCTCAGCAGAACCACACTCCAGTTGAACTTCTGTTCCATGAGCAGAGACTGGGCAAGAGAAGGGAACTTCCTCCCACCTTTTGGAAGTGGCCCAGAACTAAACCTCAACAGCACGTAGCTGGGTACAGGTGCAGGATGGGAGCTGCTGATGGCCTGCACCTCCAGGCTATCGTGGTCTGACTGGGACTTGGGCGTAGAGGAGAGGAAGCCATGAGTTCTTGGCTGTGTCGTTCTAATGGAGTTCCTGTCTCACTGAGATGAGAGGGGTCAGTCGGTACAGTTCTAGATTCCAATACAGTGGGACACAGGGACTCATTGTGGAGTGATGGAAACACTCTAAATCTATATTGTGATGAATTATATATTACAATGGTTGAACTTTAAGTTATGTAAATGAAACCCCAATAATGCCATTAAAGACTTAATTTTGCAATGTGCCCATGCTTATGTGGCTCTAGATTTTACAAAGCTCATAATCCCAATAGGGGAATGACCACTTAGCAGTCTCCTGAGTCAGTTTGAAAGGAGGTGAGTATTGTGCCTTTTTTATATCCTCAAAAGTGATTTTACAGACTTACTAACAAAAAAAAGCTCGAATTTCCAAAAGAAAATATTAACGCTACAGATAAATTCTACCCTCTGATCTCTCTTACTGCTCTTTCATCCCCATGTGTCAACTATAATAAACCAGAATTTTCAAAGAAAATAGCAAACTTCAAATTCCCATTCTTAAAAGTTTACTTTCCCTTACCTTCATTCACTATTTTCAAAACTCCCCAAATGGCGTTCGACTAAAATAAAAGTAAATGCATCTGTCAGCAAAAGAATCTTTTAGAGATGAGTGTTTCAGGATAGTTTGAAGTTTAGTAGACAGTCTTCATCACTTGGATTAATGCATAGATAATAAAATTTCTCTGCTATTTATTTCATTTCATTTTTGTGGCCTTGTGTTCATTTTACTAGAATAAAAAAATTAATATTTTTATTCTTAGTATATTAGGAAAAGTCACTGATCTGGGGAATTCTGTTTATACTAGTTTCTGAGTCTATGTGTGGTCAACAGGTAGAATATGCCTCATTGGTTCTCAATACTTATGTATAAGCTTCGTAACCTGAATATGGGGCACTTTAATGTAAATTTCAGACATTGCAACATTGTCTCAGGTGGAAAAGGGGTAGATGAGGACACAACTAGACATAGAATGGCTCTGGAGATTATTAGCCTTACTTGGATTAGAGATAGTAAGAGCTCTATGCTTGGGAGCGCAGGGGGATGCTGGTAGAGAAGTCCCTGGAGGTCAGGGTTTAGCTGATGAGGGGTCTCAGTGTCAGATTAGCGGCCAGGGGTGGGCAAACTTTTTGACTCGAGGGCCACACTGGAGGTCAGAGCTTAGCTGATGAGGGTAGTCTCAGTGTCAGATTAGCATCTGGGCTACTAGAAAGAGAAGGCAAAACAAGTGAATGAGCAGAAACAGTTTGGAAAGCCAACGCAATCTTGAGAAAGAAGAATAAAGTCGGGGGCATCTCTTGTACAGTGAAAGGACTCATAACAAAGCAAAGGCCTTGGAGTGGTTATTACAATCAGAGCACCAAACAGTATTTGAACCTCTGCAAGGGAAGTTGTCTTAGTACTTCACCTGAGGTGTTAACCGAGGGCGTCTTCATTCCCTCTGGCTTGGTCAGCGTTGAGTCATGGCAGTCTTCCACTCTGGAAGATGGACTACTAGGGGATGGCCTACCCTGGCTGCTGAATAAAGCCTCCACTGGTGGCACAGGGACAGGGGAGCTCGGCCAGGTAGTCTCTGTCAGGTGCCTTAAAAAATCCTTCTAAAAGAGGTGTTTCAAGCTTTTATCTCGGCAATGCTTTAAAACGGCGCCTGGGGTATATAAAGCACAGATACTTTCTTAAGGTTGAATTGCATTAGCTTGAATTAAAATAGTAGATATCATGGAGGATAAGCTTGCAAGAATATCTCCTCTTTTATTGCGATTCCTTTCTAATGCATTTTTTTCTTTCTCATCTTATTAAATATGAGCCGGCGGTAAAGTACTTTTTGATCTTCACTTCTTATTCTTTGAACACCTCAGTTCTCCTTTATTGCCCCCCTAAGGTCCAGTCTCACATATTAAGTAAAGTGAAAGTGACATTAAAGCCAGGGAAACACATCTTGTCTTATTTATATTTAGTATTTCTATTCTTACCTTCAAGAAAAAAAAAGTATGTGAATGAGAGCATCTCCTTTTAGTCTTTCTAACGTACTCACTGAAGTTTTGCAATATTTTATCCTTTACATATTGATATGAACACATACATAACGAGCACACCTTTAAGACTTTCTAATTTAAAATCTTATTTCAATTTGTCTTAGTATTTTTAACATGTCTGAAGAGTAAGTCTTATGTTAAATGCAGGCTTTTGGGGTTATAGACATTATCAACTTTGTACCATTAGGAACAAGAGTAATTGTAGGGTGGGGATTGAATGATAGTTAAAGAGGATTTTTGTGTGTGTGTTTGTTTGTTTTTTTAATATACACCAAGTTAGCAGATACAAACAGTTATCCATGAGATAGCATGCTGCCTTTAAATATCACACCACTAAAATATACATCCCACTGTAAATAATGATTCTATTAAAAGCAATTTGAAATTTGTATTTAACCTATTAAGGGAAAAGAAAACTAAAAATCAGATATTTATTTTGACTAGCATAAAATCAGAAAACTTTACTTTTGCCTATCACATAGGAATGCTTCTATTTATTGTTACATTACATAAAATTTTAGAGCTTATAGGCCTTGGGTTTTCTTAATTTCAACGCCTTCTTTTTACAGGTCAAATCCAGGATATTAAAATCCCATCAAGGTTGAGAAAACTGCCCCAAATCAGAGTTAGTTAATTACCTAATGATATGAACTGAATTAATGTGGTGTTTTTTTTTTATTTAAACAAAGCCCTAAAAATCATTAGATGTTGTGGTAAATGTGTGGGAAGAGGTGAACTATGTCTGTTTACAGCCAGCACAAAAGACCTCTTCATAAGAAAACACCATTATTAAAAAATGTCTTAATGAGGAGGTCAGGGCAGATGTGGAAAGCTGGAAGTATGTGTGGGTAAGAAATGAGCATCAGAAACACACAAGCACATGCACACACACACATGCACATGCCCACACCCATATACAAAGCAGATTAGGCAGGATTTGTGGGGTTTTCAGGTTTTGTTGCTTTGAATTCAAACTGATAAAAGAAATCTGAGTTAAATCCTTAGCGGCAGAGAAAGGGAGACAAGAAATGAGCCAGAAAGAGAGGGTGTAAATCTGAAAATCTGAGGCTTTTGTGAAAGTTCAGGGAATGCTCCGTGTTGAGAAAGAATATTAAGAACATGGATATTGAGTGCTCAGAGTAAATGTATGCCTAAGCCCGTGGTTGGCAAACTGCGGCTCACGAGCCACATGCGGCTCTTTGGCCCCTTGAGTGTGGCTCTTCCACAAAATACCACGTGCGGGTGCGCACGTACAGTGCGATTGAAACTTCGAGGCCCATGCTCAGAAGTCGGTATTTTGTGGAAGAGCCACACTCAAGGGGCCGAAGAGCCTCGTGTGGCTCGCGAGCCGCGGTTTGCCGAGCCGCAGTTTGCCGACCACTGGCCTAAGCAATGAAGCCTGCCTCCTACCCACACGTGCACACAATTATTTTATTTAAAAACACAGTCAGGAATGGGACATGTAGTGCAGCGGCTTGGGTTTCTTTGATTTTAGAACCTAAGTGCCTGGCTCACATTCTTTCTCCACCGCAAACACAATTCCATGGAGACTGTTACAGATTTCACCACAGATGCCCCATCTCTGGCTCCGGAGTCTAAAAAGAAAAAATACTTGGAAAATCAAGTTATCTGATCAGAGGAGATAATCAGGCACAGCTGTTTTGGGACCAGACAACCTCAAGTGGACAGTTGCTAACGCTGCGTTTCTAAAATAGCAGTTCATGACTTACCTGAAACTTACAAGACGCTAGCAAAGTGCACATGGATGTAAACTACATCCTAAGGGGAGAGTTGGGCGTCTCTAAATGAATTTTTAAGAGGATTTTTTAAGTTTAATTTTTCCCATCACCCTTTATCTAAACCCTCTATGCCCTCTACCACTTCCACCCGTCCCCTTCCCTGTTTCCCACGGTGGGTTAGGAAAATGCATCCATGCATATATAATCTAGTATATTTTCTGTATACATTGGAACAATTACCTATTTAAAAAACCACAACACCTGCAATGTCTTAAAAATATAAAAATATGCCTGGACCATTCTGATTTGCTTATGCAATGACGAAGAAATACATTTTATTAGGAAAGTTGGGTGTAAATGATACAAGACATTGCCCCTTACTCAGGAAACTGACTTTACTGATTATGCCCAATGATATGGAAAAGAAGAAAGAACAAAGGGAATATTAAAGCATAAAAAAAGGTGAACTACCAAACAACCTTGCAATCTCATGTTTTCAAGGCTGTCCCTTACTGTCACGACCCTGCCTTCTTACCTCCGATGGAGTCAACACTTGCTTCTCTGCCCACCAGTCATCAGTAGGCGCATGCAATGAACCACATGTACTCATAACTGATTTCAGTCTTTTGCATTTTCATCTCTCTAACTATTGTGAAAAACACCAGAGGCATATCCATTCCAGTCGTTCCTATTAACCATTAATAGGTACCTGCTTCCTTTAGTCTCCACTCCCTACACGAGTGGGCTGTATCCTTGATCGAGGATAGATGGTTTTTGATCTTCCATGTAAAATATCTCATGGGGCTTACTTAATTAACGCTCAAATTAAACAACATTTATCTTTGGAGGTACACTTAGCAAGTGAAATGACACCAGCCGTCCTCAATCAACAAGAATTAATAAGATACAACCATTAAGTATCTTAATTAGAAAACCTCCCGAGGCTGCTAGCGTGTGAAAGTTGATGCTGGCCCAACAACCATGCAGAAGCAAACAGCTTAATAACGTGGACAACTTTCACTTGAGGACATCAGAAAACAGTGTTTTTCTAGATACCTGGAAACAGTGATTTTTACCTTCTCTTTTTCATATTTCTATTTATCTTTTTTGCTGTGTTTTTCTTCTCACTAATTGACTAAAGCAGAGATTTTGTATTTGAACTCCAGGTGTTATTTTGCAAGCTATTACTAAAAATTTCCCATTGGTTTTTACCTAATTTTTTTTTCTATTAGGGTCCCATCTAGGATGTCACCTTACATGATGTTGTTATGTTTCTTAGGCTCCTCTTTCTGTGACAGTTTCTCAAACTACCCTTAGTTTTTGTTGTTGTTGTTTTAATTAAATTTTTACTGTTGAAAGTATTCCATGTGCCCCTCTTTCTCCCCCATTGGCCCCTTATAGCTTGCCCCAGTCCTCCACCCCAGGTCTTCACCCTATTGTCTGTGTCCATGGGTTATACATGTATTCATGCAAGTTCTTTGGTTTATCTCTTCCTACCCACTGCCCACCTCCACCTTCCCTCTCAGATTCTTTCCTTGTTTTTGATGACCTGGTCAGATATTTGTGGAACATCCCCCAGTTGGGATTTGTCCGGTTGTGGTGTGTGTGTGTGTGTGTGTGTGTGTGTGTTTTCGTGATTAGACTGAGGTTATAGTTTTGAGGGAACTCCACCTTCCCTCTCAGATTCTTTCCTTGTTTTTGATGACCTGGTCAGATATTTGTGGAACATCCCCCAGTTGGGATTTGTCCGGTTGTGGTGTGTGTGTGTGTGTGTGTGTGTGTGTGTGTGTTTTCGTGATTAGACTGAGGTTATAGTTTTGAGGGAATAAGATTAGAGGTAAAGTTTTATTCCCATAACGTCCCATCGAGGGTAGCTATTATCAACCTGATTTATCACTGTTGATGTTCACTTTGAACACCGGGCTAGTGTTCCTCAGATTTTTCCACTTTAATTTAAAGTTACTATTTTCCCTTGTCCACACCATGAACTTTGGAAGGAAACCACTGTACAACCCACACTGCGAAGTGGGAGTTAGGCTCCATGCCTTTGAGGCCAGAGTTGCTATGAAAATTACTTGGAATTCTACTGAATGGGGGATTTTTGTCCATGCTCGGTCATGTATTTGTGTTTTAAAATATTGTATATACTAGTAGGAATTGATGGATGTTAATGTTAAAATCGGGTTATGAACCAATTCTACTTTATTTATTTTGTTGTTCACTCGTTCCAGCTTTGGCGATTGGGTCTTCCTATAGTGAGATCCTATTTGCCCTTGACATACATCATTGCCATATTTCAATTGCCACTGTTCTCAGTCCTTTATTACTTTCTGATGCTACAAGTTGCTTCAGGCTACTTTTGTGTATTTGTCTGCTCCAGTCCTAACATCAACCATTCCTCCACAGAGATTTGCCTCCTTTTTTGGGGGAAAAAATTGTATTAGAAACTAACATATGTGTTCTAAATGTGCTCGCTTGGATGTCAGTGTTTCTAGAAACTTTCAGTAGAGCAAAGGAATAGATGTGGGTATAATAACCCTTTTATATGCATGTCTATAAACACTTCATGTAAACCTGTACCTATATTAGGATAAACATGAGTTCATACTGACGTCTCCAACTGTAATTAAACATCATGTGGATCATTCTAGCCTTTCCTTCTCGCTGCTCTGTAATTTCCCACTCAGAGTAAGAATAGCACTTCCAAGCACTGGCGTTCCATTGATTTAATTATTTAATTTCAGTATACAAATATAGCCTTATCAGAATATTCAATCCATACTGCTTCAGGATACAGCTCTATCAATGAGTGTATAGAGCTTGCGTAAAGGTTTCACCTTTAGTCTTATTGATTCCTCTGATTTCCAAAGGTAGTGAGTTCAGCAAGTTTTCCCTCACCCCGCTCAGTGAGAATGTTTGAAACATTTACAGCAAGAACAGAATACCCAGAAATAAACCTGCTCACCTATAGTCAACTAATTTTTGGCACAGGTACCAAGAATACGGAATGGATAGTGTCTGAAATTAATGGAGTTGAGAAAACTGGATATCCGCATCTAAAAGAATGAAAGTAAAACTGTGTCTTACATCCGTATTTTATGCACAAACCTGAAACCTTAAACTGCTAGAGGAACACATGAGGAAAAAGCCCCTTAGTGTTGACCTTGGCAATGATATTTGGATATGACACCAAAAGCTCAGCAACAGGGCAAAACTAAACAAGCGGGACCATATCAAACTAGACTCTCTGCTCAGCACAGGAAACTATGAATAGAATGAATGTGCAACCCACAGAATGGAAGAAAATATTTCCAAACCATATATCTGATAAAGAGTTACTATTCTTGCCAGAACCGGTTTGGCTCAGTGGATAGAGCGTCAGCCTGCGGACTCAAGGGTCCCAGGTTCGATTCCGGTCGAGGCCATGTACCTTGGTTGCGGGCACATCCCCAGTGGGGGGCATGCAGGAGGCAGCTGATCAATGTTTCTCTCTCATTGATGTTTCTGGCGCTCTATCCCTCTCCCTTTCTCTCTGTAAAAAATCAATAAAATATATTTTTAAAAAAAGAGTTACTATTCAAAATATATAAGGAACTCTTTTATATGCTTATGTTGTCTTTGGAAATAGTTAACTGCATATAAACCATGATGGCAAGACATTAAAATAAACTTAAACCTGTAGAAGCCCAAATACATGTTTACATATTGAGGGGCACACATTTTTTTTAAAAAGGTCTTTTTAGTACTAATATGAATGATGTTTTACATACTTAATTAATTTTCTATGAAGACATTTAAGTAGGAAAGACATGATTCACAGTTGCTTTATTTGGCATAATGAGCAATAGAAAATCATTTTCAGTGGGTGCTGTGAAATCTGTAGCATATCAAAGACAGAAATCCTATGGTTTTCTTATACACTATGATTCTTCAAACTGCCTGGAAATGTTTTTCCGAATACACCATTAGTTACTGGTATGAAGGAGCACTTGTTTTCCATTTTTTCCTCATTCATAACCAGCTTGTATCACACAATCGATTTCTGCAGGAGAAGCTCACTGCTGAGTAAGCCCGCTTGGATGTAATGGCACAGTTCGAACACTGTTCTGCAGCTCAATTCAATTTGTAATACATGTATTTCCCACGGCTTGGGAAATTCCAGAGTTTCCATCTATTTTCTCATGCAGAAAGATTGTTGTGATATTTAAGACATCCCACATGTTAAGTTAAATCATCACAGTACACGTTGAATGATAAATGGAAGCGAAACCACGTCTTCTGCAGCCTTGACTAATCACACGGGGTGATGTGCCATACAAATGGTTTGCAGATCACGCTACTAAGAGCTTATTTCTTAACAAATTTCTCCCTGGTACTAGAGAAGCTGATACGAACCAACTCAGTCTAACATCCTTTGCATTTGGCAGGATTAATCTCAGTGAATGATTTGACATTATATTATCAATGAATTAATCTTTTTAATTCTCCTTCTTGTGGAGAGCAACATAGCATTTGAGAACAACCTATGAGAAAATAATACTTGAGGTTGGCGCAAGTTAAAAATATCAATAACAAAGAAAATTGCTCGGTAATGTGTTTAACAGTATTTATATTTTAAATTGTTAACAGGTCATATTTAAATATCTTCTCTATACAGTGAAATAAGAAAAAGTCATGAATAAGCAGAGTAGATAAGGAAGAAAGCTAGACTTTGCCAAGTTAAGATTTTTAAAGGCATATCTCATGAATATGGGTAAATGCAAGTATGTTGTAAATAGCTCCATTTATTTTAAATAGAACCTAAACCTTATTTCAATGAATGAATTTTATATGAAATGTGTATTAATAAATTTAGGTATATTTATGTCACGGGGCAAATATTATAAATATTAAGATGAGGTGATGATGTTCATTAAGCTGAGTTTGCTTTCTTAAATATTGTATTAGCTTGAATGTTGCTCTTCATATCTGCCTGTTTTTATTAAGCCCTTACAAGCATATTTCTATTTTTAATCTGTAATTATAGCGTTTAACCTATATATAATATATATTTCAAGTAGTTGGGTTTTTAAAATTTATTTCATTTTACATCATTTAAGCCATTTGTGTCACATAGAATTATACTAATGCATGTCATATAAAATTATTCTCCTCAATTAATAATCATATTAAATCTTCTCCTAATCACATATTTGAAAATTATGTCCCTAAAATTCAGAAAATTTTAGGTATCCTTTTACAGATATTATTATCTTATCAAGATATGACACACAATTTCCAGTTTGCTTCATAGTGCAGAAAAACAGGAAATTTGTGGTAATAAAATTATTGAACACAACTAGATTCTAGATCAATTCCTTTTCTTGGTTAAATTCAATAATTACTGTCTCTGAAAAACTGGTTATTATCAGAAATACTGTATTAAGGCACCAAAGCAAATGAGGGTTTGGAGTTTCAATTTTCAGATTAGACAGCGAGTTCCTGATGTGTGAGGAAGAGGAACTAGTACAGGGAAGTTTGTAATGATACCATGTGGTCACATCACTTCAACTGCAATGAATGACCTACATTTCTCACTCATGTCCTGATGCTACTTGTACAGGCTGTAAAGTCCTGGGAGAGAGAGTCTGCTTGGTGAAGAAGGCATAGGTCAGCCCTGGCCAGGGTGGCTTAATTGGTTGAATGTCATCCCATGCCGCTAGATGGATCCCCAGTGAGGGCACCTGCCCGGGTTGCAGGCTGGCTCTCCAGTAAGGGGCATGCAGGAGGCAGTCCATGGATGTTTCTCTCTCCCTCTCCCTGTAAAATCAATTAAAAACATATTTAGAAAAACAGAAGGCATGGGTATGTACAACTCCACCTGTATTGGGGATGCCGGGAAGAAAAAAAAAATTGACCCTGTATGCCAGTAATTTCCTCACCAATACTGTGCACAGCAGAGTAGAGGGAATCTCCCAGAATGAAGCTGGCAAATGTACAATGCCACAATTAGAAATTCAAGCAGCTGAATAATACTAAATCCCATTTAAAAATGTGCAGAGTGTTTGGAAAACTGAAATCAATATTTTGAAGTGTCAGTATATATTATTCAAGGCAGCACAAGTGTAAACGTATCAAATTTGAGGTCAGGCCTTAGTCCAGTGGAGCATTTTTCTGCAATAAAAGGGAAGGAAGAATTAAGTGAATATTTGGAGGAGACATTGAGTTATAAATTCTCAGTATGTTAATCATGGCGTTGTCTCAACAACAGAAGCCAGATCAGCTGTATCTAAGTCTTGCCTGGATTTAAGTTTGAACTTCCTATTACAAGGGGATGAACTGCACGACTAGAATTAGCAGGTCCCCACTCACTGGCCCCATCACGCAGAAAAGTAGCAAAATGAAAAGATTATCCTGCTCTATCAGATTCTGATATGCTCTAATAGGCCTGATCTCCCGTATACAGATAAGATTGGGATGTGATAGAGTAAGTGGAGAGTTGCAATGTTACCTCGAAAATTCTTACTGAAATAGAATGCTAAATTTGATTAGGAACTGAAATGTAATTTAGAGCTGAGCAACTGGAATTGGAAATCTGTTTTGTCCATGTGTATCAGGTAATTATAAAATGTTTTCTTTTTTAAAAATATGTTTTATTGATTTCAGAGAGGAAGGGAGAGGGAGAGAGAAAGAAACATCAATAATGAGAGAGAATCATGGATTGGCTGCCTACTGCACGCCCCCCACTGGGGATCAAGCCCACAACCTGGGCACATGCCCTAACCTGGAATCGAACCTTGACCTCCTGGGTCATAGGTCATCGCTCAACCACAGAGCCATGCCGGTCGGGCGTAAAATGTTTTCTTAATTTAAGACTATGCTCATTTTTCTCAACACTCTTAATATAATGGTAACAATTTTGTGACAAAAGTGCAAATTTTTTTGATGCAGCATCTTAGGATGGACTTAACTGTTCATTGTGTGGAGAGCAATAGGTCCTGGAAGAGGGTGTTCAAGCAAGAGAAGACACCAAACAATAAGAGATCCAGAGACAGTTTCTCTGCAGTTAGATATTACATATGAGATTATTTCCAACCAGAGTGTTAGTTTACTCAACACCCACTTTTCTTTCAATGTCACTTCAAAGTTCATTTGATAGAATATTGATGAGTGATGCCACTAAAACAAATTTATTGGATAATATTGTCTAGCTGATAATGTCGTGATATGAAGAAATCAACTCCTCTGTGTTTACGAAAAGGCTGTCTATATTGTGTTAGTCTAACATTAAAATTAGTTACCAAGTTGAAGAGTTATTTGACTTACTCAAAAAAGTAATTACTCATTATTTATAGAAACTCTGAAATACAGCAAATTATATCCAATTACTCAAAAATCAGAATGATGTTGCACAAAATTAATTGTGTCTGTTTTTAGAAACTCCGTGTTGCCTTGCCTAATAAATATCTGAATAGTAAATGAGTAAGAGTTTATAAACTTACATTTCTTAAATTATGATTATATTCAAATGTGTAGATTAGCTTCCAAATATTTTAAATATTGAATATGTAGTCCTTGTAGTTTCTTTTTCCTAAAAATAAGTGATGATAACTTTTTTTATAACAGATTTTTCAACATTTTCATGATGGTTTACTGTATTTTACTGATATTTAAGAATATCATCAATAACATTATAGGGAAGGAACTTCTCAATACGATAAGAATGTAATTCTTCCATTGAAAATTCATGATTGAACGGAATAGAGATGGGATGAAAATGGAGATATGTAAGAAACGTATTCAGGCAAAGTGCAACTATAGCATTAGAAATATAATGAATAATAGAAAACCACCTCTGAATATTTTTCTGATCATTTACTTACTTATTAGAAGTTTCTCTTTTTTTTCTGAGGGAAGCAAATGGGGAAAATACACCTGAAAGAAAAATAGACAAATATAACCATAACTGAATAAAAATAACTAGGTATTTAAATAGTAATCTTATTATTATATTCCAAACATCACAATGATGTCTTATATTGGACAGGAGATGCATTTTCTTTTGTTCTGAAACATTCCACATTATCTAATAGAGAATTTTTTGCTTTACAAACACCCAATACATTATTGCCAGCTGCAGTATTTTCAAAAGATAAAGGACTAGAAACATGTTTCCAGGAACAAGCTCTAAATGTATAGACACCATAAAAGAATTCCAGGCCATAAAACACACAGAACAAAAAAAAGCAGTAAAATGGCTGTTTGCAGGAGTAAAATAGTAGCATTTTATGGATTGGGGACGTTTTACGATCCAGCCTCGTGATAGTCTGTGTTTGGACGGTGTGCAAGCTCTTCAACACCATCGTTTCCATGTCTAAAGCGCTG
The DNA here is from genome assembly GCF_000412655.1 of Myotis brandtii. Lineage (NCBI taxonomy): Eukaryota > Metazoa > Chordata > Mammalia > Chiroptera > Vespertilionidae > Myotis > Myotis brandtii. The sequence continues at coordinate 3,253,680 of NW_005370328.1, forward strand.
GCCTGCTCATATGCATGGCTTGCCTCTGCTTTTTATGGACCTCAGCTTATTAGCTCCATTGCTGAAAATGCTGCTTCCGCAGAGTTAGGGTGGTCAGCTTCACCTCGGTGGAAGCCATTGCTTTCATGCCGCGCTTGTATTTAGTGACAGTGTCTCTGCATCAACAAAGAAAGTGGTGAGTTGGCAGCTGCATACTTTTTTCCATTTTATACCTCAGGAAGGAATCTTGAATGTCTAACTCCACCACATCCGAAGTTATTTAAAGATGAAGGGTTGAGGCCTGGCCAGCAGGCGTGGCTCAGCAGTTGAGCATCGACCTAGGAACCAGGAGGTCAGGGTTTGATTCCCCGGTCAGGGCACATGTCCTGATTATGGGCTCCATCCCTAGTGTGGGGCATGCAGGAGGCAGCCGGTCCATGATTCTCTCTCATCGTTGCTGTTTCTCTCTCTCTCTCCCTTCCTCTCTGAAATCAATCAATCAATCAATATATATAGTATATATAATTTATTTTTGTCCTGACCGGTTTGGCTCAGTGGATAGAGCGTCGGAAAGGTCACAGGTTCGATTCCGGTCAAGGGCATGTACCTTGGTTGCGGGCACATCCCCACCAGTGGGGGTGCAGGAAGCAGCTGATCGATGTTTCTCTCTCATCGATGTTTCTAACTATCCCTCTTCTTCTCCCTTCCTCTCTGTAAAAAAATCAATAAAATATATTTAAAAAAAATAAAGATGAGGAAACCAGGGGGCAAGGGATTTACAGAATTTCTTCAAGGTCTCTTTGCTCCCTATGTAGTTTGCCTTGCTCCAAGGTACACTGGGTAAATTCACAGCTAAAAGTAACATACCTCAGACCATACATCATCTACATCGACTAGACTAAACAAAAACATGTGCGAAAAGTATAATTTCATCTTTACAGAATCCCAAAGTTTATTCAGATGGAAAGAAAATGTAGAACCAATTATTTCCAAAATCTTAAATGTTCATATGTAAAAACAGAACCCCAGAAGTGGTAAGAGAGCTGGAAACACACAGCTGTTAGAAATTCTAGAATTATAATCTTAATATATTCACATAAGTGTGTGGCTCTTTGTATCATGGCATATAAGGCCTTTTTAAATGAGTGTATTTAGTCATTATATTAATTAATGAAATGCTCTGAATTTCTACATTTTTCTAATAGCGT
>NW_005370328.1:3254932-3256832 GCF_000412655.1 Myotis brandtii
TTACATATCTAAGCTAATTGTCCTAGAAAGGAAAAAGTTAATCTACAATTTGATTACAATAAGTAATGTTAAATTTTCTTTATAAGGGTGTTTTTCAAACAAAAAAAAATTATTGGAAAAGTTACTGACAAATTCTAACAAATATTAACTTTAAACACAGTTTTTAATTGTCTACAGACGAAGGTATGGTGATTATGAGATGGGAAGGTGGGCCGGGGCAGGTAGAAGAGGGTAAATGGGAGAGAAATGGTGATGACAGGAGATTAGACTTTGGATGGTGCACACACAATACGATATAAAGATGCTATATTATAGAATTGTACACCTGAAACCTATATAATTTTATTAACCAATATAACCCCAATAAATTCTACTAAAAATAAATAAATATTTAATTGTCTAAATTATTAAGTTAGAAAATATTCTTCTACCATTTAAATCAGCAGGGTCTGAAGCATGTACCTCATTTTAAAATCAGTTAGTTGTAATATTAACATTACAAAAAAGGTACTACAATTTTTGTAAGATGTGAAAGATATGATCTTGATGTAGCCTATTAAAAATTGCTCAACACGCCCAACTGGCGTGGCTCGATGGTTGAGTATCGACCTATGAGCCAGGAGGACACGATTTGATTCCAGTCGGGGCTGGGTGCCCTGGAGCTCACAGTCCAGTAAGACAAGGAAGGTATTTCCATCCTTGGTGCCTGTGTTTGTTGTATCAGAGCACAATCAACCTGTAGGATGGTGGTGGGGGGACAACTACCCAGCACAGGGGCTCAGATTTCAGGGGAGCTGGAGAGAACACCTTCCAGGGCGGGGTGTGGGAGGGACAGGTGAGATGGGAGAAAGGGGAGAACACACTAGAGCAGTGGTTCTCAACCTTCCTAATGCCACGACCCTTTCATACAGTTCCTCATGTTGTGGTGACCCCCAATTTCATTGTTACAAATTGAACATAATTAAAGCATAGTGATTAATCACAAAAACAATATGTAATTATATATGTGTTTTCCGATGGTCTTAGGCGACCCATGTGAAAGGGTCGTTTGACCCCCAAAGGGGTGGCGACCCACAGGTTGAGAACCGCTGCACTAGAGGATGTCAGAGTCCATGTGAGTGCCTGTGTGGAGGCCCACCACATGAGGGCAGCCTGGCACTGTCGTATCCTAAATGTAGTGCAGAGGCTTCCCGGAGCAGAGGGCTTAGCCAAGGGTGCAGGACCCAGGGGCTGAGGGGCACCCACAGGAGGGAGCAGCGGAACTGGGGTGTGGAGCTGGTGGGAGGAGAGTCAGCACATGGAGGAGGAACCGGCTGTGAGGGGCAAGGTTCATCATATATGGATGCGGTGGTTTGAAAAAGTAAATATGCTAATAAATATACTGACAATTAAATATATTAAAATAGGTTAATATTAAGAATAATGACAGCAACACTCCTCCTCACTGTTAGGGAAGGGAATTACAAATATGGGGAAATAAACAGAAATGAACACTGTGACTCACCTGGCATGGCTCAGTGGTTGAGCACCAACCTTTGAACCTTGGAGGTCACCTTTCCATTCCCAGTCAGGGCACATGCCCAGTTTGCAAACTCGATCCCCAGTAGGGGGCATGCAGTAGGCAGCCAATCCATGATTCTCTTTCATCATTGATGTTTCTCTCTCTCTCCCTCTCCCTTCTTCTCTGAAATCAATGAAAGTGTATATATAAATAGACACTGCATTTGGATGGTAAATAGAAGTACTAGTATTAATGCTTGTCATCATATAAAGAAATAGAAGGTAACATACCTACACTGTAAACATATATTTTATATACATGTAAAATATATATATTTATGTATGAAATGTATAAATTAATTTATATATACATGCATATATATAAATGTGTGTTTATATA
>NW_005370328.1:3256941-3266744 GCF_000412655.1 Myotis brandtii
GCATGTATAAATAAATAAATTATATATATATATATATGTATATATATATTCATATTCTTTGGCTGTTTGCAAGGAGAGTCTGGTAGCCATGAACCAGTAGCCATGAGCATAGCCACTCACACTCTTACCTTCTGAATGCCATTCCCCAACAAAAGAAAATAGGGTTTCTCAAAGAGAGGGCTGAGGCATGGAAATAATGATTCCTGGTATCTATATCTTTTGCCAGAAGCAGTGAAATGCTAAAAAAAAAAATGAGAGCATTCCCACTGGGCAACTCTGAGACAATTGGGGAAACAAATAATTAATAATAAGAAGAAATCAACTCTCAAGAGAAATATCTCATGGAATTCTATGCCTGCCTGTCATGGCATGAATATGATGTATTAATAGCAGATGCTTGTGGACAGATTATCAATACTTGGAAGTATCAGTCTGTATCAAAAAGCATTTTCAAAGATAAAATGTGAAAAATATCTTTACAGATCAGCATTAATAGCACTTCAATCAGTCTTAAGGATAAGAAATACTAACTTTGAACTACCATCAAAAATACTATAACAAATACTAACTTTGAAGTCCAACCAACTAAAATATTATCCCCCCAAAACTTCTTTATTTTCCAGTGGCTCAGCATTACAGAAATAATAATTATTATTTTAGAATTGTATCAATACAATTTTTAGAAACCTGTTTGTCTCAGCACTTATGTAGTATCCTGATTACTACATCTTAGGCACAAAATGCTTACCAACACCTATTCTAAATCAGTTACATATTTTTTGGGAGACATTAGTCATTTTATAAGATTGAATGCAGTGGTGCAGATATATATTACAGATTTATTTCCTAAGTGATAAAATAAAGAGAAAAGTATGAGAATATGTGAAGACATTTGAGTTTAATCAAATCATTGTCTATCAACATACTCTCCTGAAGTTAGGATAATTTATCTGTTATCATTGATCTAATATAATTTAAGTCCTGGTAAAATGACCTTCCACTGAATATCAGTGTATGTGTGGAGATGGTGGAGGAAGGAGAGGGAGGAGAGTAATCGAGTAGAAATAGAATCCTTGCTTTGTCAGAACAAAGACTTAAAAGAACAAATTAAAATACGTACTATGTAGCTAGCAGACAGTGCTTATGATCATGCTATGTGAACACATGTATGATATGTCATTGCATAATATCAATTGTACTTAACATGCTAGTCACTTGCTGCTGACCAATGGAATTATTTTCAATTTATGAACTGAATTCATTGAAATAATCCATATTAACTCAAAAGCATGTCATACTTTTCAAGTAATCCCCTAGTTTCTTTGTAGAATTGAGAAACATTGCAATATGAGCATTCTGAACTTTGGACTCAAGTAGCAGAATTGAGAAATAATATTGCAATATGAGCATTCTGAACTTTGGACTCAAGTAGACTTGGCATTTAATTCCTATTGTCCTTGATTAGGTCTGTAAAGTTATTTTTATAAGATGGAAATAAACATTCCTTCTTTATTGTATTGTATATATGATTAAACCAAGTTATACATGTTAAATCATCTAGCATAATGTTACTAATCCTGCCACTCATATCTGACAGTTTTATGTTCTTTTTTAAAATCTGGTGCTGATTACAGTTGTTTATAGGCCCAGTATTTTTTTGTGCTTTATTCCCCTATCCCTTGATTTTTGTAAAACTTATGTCCATCTTCCTTCCTCTTTTCCAATTCAACAGTTTCATTTTTATCTCTTTAAAATTTGTTGATTCATAGTTGCTCCTCTACATACATGTTCCATAGTGGATATTTTCTTCACAGTCAAAATGTATAACATGAGATATGAAATTCTGAAAGAAAGTGCATAAAAACTGCCTTTCTGCTTAACCTGATGAGAAGAAGGTACAAGTATGAACAATTCATGACTGGAAATGAAAAGTTAATGATGAAATTGCCGAAGGACAAAGAGAAGCAATTTGATAGATAAAAAATTTACTGTGTTATCCAAAAAAGCCCTTCTAACAATCAATTATGCTTACATAAGTACCTTGAATTGTGTTAATTAAAACATTGTATTGCTGTTAGACGTAGTATAAAAGACAGAAAAGTACCTTTATAGTCAATATGGAGAGATCCAAGGTGCCCCAGGAGACATTTCCGAATATTGAAAATGGATGAATTGGGGGCAAGGAAGAGGTTATCTCTCATAACATAATTTACCAGAATATATGTTAATAGAGGTTTAAAATTATTATTCTTAAATAAATTAAGTAGGGAAAATTATAATGTTTAAAAGTGCTTTTCTTAAAACAACTTCAAAAATGTAATAAGCAGCGAGAGAAGCAATAATAATATATTGGCAAGGATTGGCTAATTACACAGCTCAAGGGCCAAATTACAGGACATTTTTAAATGGTTTTTAAAAGAATAGGAAGAAGAAGCAGCAGCAGCAGGGAGAGAATAAGTGGTTGGTACATCCTAGAACTGTGGTCGGAAACTGTGGCTCGCGAGCCACATGCGGCTCTTTGGCCCCTTGAGTTTGGCTCTTCCACAAAATACCACGTGCAGGCGCGCACATACAGTGCGATTGAAACTTCATGGCCCATGCGCAGAAGTCGGTATTTAGTGGAAGAGCCGGTATTTAGTGGAAGAGCCGGTATTTTGTGGAAGAGCCACACTCAGGGGCCAAAGAGCTGCATGTGGCTCATGAGCCGCTGTTTGCCGAGCCGCAGTTTGCCGACCACTGGTCTAGAACATTAACTACAGCTTTCCACCAAATCAAAGTTTGCAGAACTCTGATATATGGTACACATTTAATTATAATATGAATGCATTTTCTATCAATAATAATTTCTTAAACAAATATCATTTTCTATGTCAGTTTAGAAAACATTGAAGTAGTTTATGTTCAATTAAAACCAATCAGGTGTATAACTTTCTGTAGTCAGAAAAAATACAATGATGCCTCCTTATCTAATTTTTTATATAAGGTGTTTCACTTATGTGCTTAAAATTGTTACCTGAATTATCGCAAATGTATGATTGCTGTCTAAATTATTGGCAAGTAAATCCTGTGCAATGAATTCTTAAACACAAATTATTTGCAAACCAGAAACCTATAAACTTAGGGTTTGCTCTCAGATGCAGCTTCACTGGTGCTGAGCAGGGGGCACTGGGGGAACACGCCACGGAAGTCCCACTGCCATGGGAGTTCTAACAGCAATAAGAACACTTACGCAAAAGTAACAGCTACCACGCGTCCACTACCACGTCCAGGTCTAAGAGTTTGACACAGATCATATAGGAGCTTCATATAGATTATCGTTGGCCAAACACAAAGTAGCTTTCACTATCACAAGGGACAGACCACAAATGCAGAAAATGTTATACAGGATGGTCATTTTAGCAATCCATCCCAAAGACTTCCTTTTTTTAAAGACTTTATTTTTAAACTTTAAAAATATATATTTGTATTGATTTCAGAGAAGAAGGGAGAGAAAGAGAGAAACATCAGTGATGAGAGAGAATCATTTTTAGGCTGCCTCCTGCACGCCCCCTACTGGGGATCGAGCCTGCAACCCGGGCCTGTGCCCTTGTCTGGAATCAAAGCTGGGACCCTTTGTCCCCAGGCTGGCGCTCTATCCACTGAACCACACCAGCGAGGGCCCTCCAAAAGACTTCTGTTACTTGTTCTGATGGTGGGCGATGCTTATTGTGGAGGAGGCTACCATAATGTCGCTGGGTAATGTCAAATGGCGATTTTCTTTTAAATTATTTTCTCTTAAAAGTATTGTGACAAATGAGCTTTCAAAGAGAGAATTACTATTAACTGGTTGGCATCAGTTTCACAAACTATGTCACTCAAATTTCCACTGCGCTTCTTCTGCCAGTGGCAACCTAGAAGTTTTACAGACATGGGTACTTGTGCCAGGTATGATAATGTTTGTGTAAACAGTTTATCTTCCAACGGATTGTGCAGTAGTAATATATGTATAAATAGTTGAGATTTAAGGAAGATTAATTTTAATCATATTTCCAGTATAAATAGATTCTCATCCTTAATATACTTCTCCATTGACATTTTCCCTGGAGCCAAATATATTTCATAATGTCATAAATCCATAGGAAATGTTATGTGATCGCCTGTATTCTTATATCAAACAGAGGGAGGAATATGTTACCAGTGAAATACTGTTCAAGATGATACTTTTAAATAGTCATTAGTCTGCACAGCCATGGTGTCGGTAGTCTGGTAGTGTGGAAATTCATTAGAAGTGCTCCTCATAGAAACTCAGGTCCTTTTTTTATTTTTGTTATTTATTTATGTATTTATTTATTCATTCATTTATTTATTTATGTTAACCCTCACCAGAGAACTCCCCCCCCCCCATTGATTTTCAGAGAGAGTAAAGGAAGGGGGAGAGACACAGAGAGAGAAACATCAATGAAAGAGGGACACATCAATTAATTGCCCCCCACATACACCTGGACTGGCGGCAAACCTGAAACCTAGGTACATGCCCTTGACCAGAATCCAACCCGCGACCCTTCAGTCTGAGGGTCAATGTTCCAACCACTGAGCCAAACCAGCCAGGGTGAAACTCAGGTCCCTTTGACACATTTCAAAAGGTTGTGAGCTCAATCCCCAGTAGGGGGCGTGCAAGAGGCAGCTGATCAATGATTCTCATCATTGATGTTTCTATTCCTCTCTCCATCTCCCTTCCTCTCTCTGAAATGAATAATACATATAAAGGCTTTTTTTATTAACACATTGTATGCGGGCCGTTTTTGCTTATTTTTTGCCCAAATGGCAACGTTCAGTAAAATTACGATAACTTATGGTTTTACATATTTTTTTTCAATGAAACTTTTTGTGATTTACTATAAAATGTATACTGAATTATTTTTCTTAAATTTTAAACAGACAAATACTGGAAAACTCACTGGAAATTGTGTTTACCAGTCAACGTAAAACGTATAAATACGTTTCCCGCATCCAATGTGTTAAATGTTGTCTATGTTCTTGAAAGTCTGACATCCCTATTGTAGAAACTTGCTTTTTGTAAAAATGAATGTGCATTTGCTATTGGAGATATACTTTGACTTCTCCCAATTTCCTCCTTTTTTCTCTTTAAATTGATCTTTATCTTTTTGTTTCTGGGTAGTAATCAATTTGAGCTGAGCAGTCTTTCAACAGACATACACACTGATGATAGCAGAATGTTTTGTGACAAGGAGTTGCTGACAGTTACAAATTTGGGGTCTTGTGAATTTAAGGCCTAGGAGGGAAAAGACATCAGAATGTATGCATTTCCATTAAGAGGGAGTTATGTTGTTTACTAGTAAATGGTTTGAGGAACGTAAAGATGAGATGCTAAAAATTGTAGCAATGATCCTTCAGGAAATGATGAGACTCTGGACTAAGATGGAGAATGAAATGCATCATGGGATAAGGAAGCTAAGGCATTGGAGTGAAATAGAAAGAAGCAATGCACAATCCAGTAGGACTTCCCACTGGAAGTGGCAAAAGGCAAAAGTGAGGGATTGAGTAAAGGCACCTGTTTTGAGGAACAACATAATAATAACGTGGTTATACTGAGTAAATTAGAAGGAGAAAACCAAATGAGCTAGCTGGGTTTCAAAGAGGGGTTTAAGCTTGTATATAAGCAGGTGCAGACACCTGTTGTTCCCCAGTTTCTGACTAGGTCTCCTTACATATTCATTTCTCAAAGAAAGATAATGCTTTGTTTTTTAAGGAGTAGGCATTTGTTTAAATGTTAATGATACAACTGATATTTAGAGAAATTCCAAAAGATTAGGCAAAAAAAAATTAAGAAACTTTTTAGGCAAGTTCTAAACCTTATGCCATTCGTAGCTGTATCTCATTTACACTTTTGAGATTCACTTAAAAATAACTGCATGTCACATAATTTCAAATGGCCTTTCTCATCCCAGTATGGTTATTTTTATAATTGTATTCGCATTAGCATAATTCTAACTGACATTTAAACTCTTGGTCTTTACATTTCTCACAGTGTTAATTTTATCCGAAAATGATAGAGTATATCACCATTAAGTCAATGATCAGATATGAAATAAATTCAATTAAATTTAAGACCAAATACCAACCAAAAATCAAGATAATTAAATTGAAGTGTGATAGCTTTGAATTTGAGATATCTGTTATTTAAAATGCTTTGAATATGAAGTCAACTAAAGTTGTGCGCGCGCATACGCACACACACATACACACACACATTTATGCCAAGTTTTTCTCATGAGAAATCCAGTCAGTCAGATGTGCAATATACACAGATGTATCAAATCAAAATTAGTTATACATAGTCAAGCTAATTTGATATTTTCTGATAAAATCAATTAGTCTAGCACTCAAAATAATTAATTTGATTTGTAATCTGGATACACATGGAATCTGAAAAAAAATAGTGTTATAGTTTATAGTATTTGAATTTAAATGTGGAAATTAGATCAATTCATGTGTTAGTTTTTAAAGAATTTGAAATAGGATTAATTAAATTAACAATGTAAGGCATTATCAATGCTCACTTTGAAAAAAACAAATGTGAATAATAAATGAGCTTTTTAATTATAACACACTGATAAAAATAATTCAGATTACAAAATTGTTTGTATTGTGATCCCAGCATATTTCATCAAAGAAGTTTAATATATCATGATGGGAAAGAAATGTTCAAAATTATATCATCCAATCATTTCCCCTTCATTTTGAGCCCTGTAACTGATATTTTTAGCAATGAACTAGCACTCCAATGAGCAGGGTTACTCTGCCACTTAAAGATGATCTAAATTATGAACTATTTATGCTTATGTTTGTTTATAATTATCCAAATCCCTTTGCTTAAATAATCTTAAAGGAATCTAGACTTTCAACAGGGATACTGACTTTCACTTGATCCTCTTTAATGACTCCAGGCTTTCCCCGCAAACATTTTTTTCCCTCCGAAACATCATTATAATCCAGTAAATTTTTAAGTGCTCCCAAAGACTGCCATTCATTTTGGCTCTAACCTCCTTTTCCTGCTGTAACCAAAATTAGCCACATATTAATCTACGCTTTATGCCTAACATGACCCAAATTGTTAATACTAGGTAATTATTCTCAAGTTTCTCCCTTGGCCTGAAATCCTTGAGAATGTGAAAGATTTTTCCTTTAATTTTTTTTTTCATAATTTAGGCTGAATAGATAACTTTAGTTATCTGTTCCCCACAAACCCTTGTAGAGTTTTGAAAGCCAGAGACCTTCAGATGAAATGCACATCAGTGCCATTCATACCATTGGGGGAGGGAGGCAGGGATGCGTGGGAATAGAAGGAGCTGATTTTCAATTGTCACACTGACTTCAGACCTGGACCGAAAGAGCAGCTCTCCTACATTGACGTGTGACATGAGACCTCCAATAACGAGGTGGCAAGGACCTCATTTTTATGCCTCTGCCAAACAGCTCATAGAAGAGCACGCTACTGGGATAATTACGCGAAGCAGTAATTCCAGCATTGGGTTATTAAGTCGTGCAGGGTAAAAGGAAGCATTGTACTGGGCTAGAAAGAGATAGGTGATGAGGTACCTGAGAAGAGCTCTATTTTATTTTTAACTTCATTATACACTTGCCACTGAAGGGGGTTGAAGGGTCTTTTAGCTCTCGGTGCTCCGCTGGTTAACAAAAGATGTGATATTGGCACAACTCGCTACCTCCCCGTCCATCCTGTGACACAGAAGCAGGTGGGTGAGAATGTGGAAGCATTTTTAAAAATTATAACATGTCCAGTGTCATTGCATTTTTCCCCACACACATGCCACTGTCTGGAAAAAGAGAGAAGGGCTATAGGTAAAATTTATTAATAGCATATGAAAAATAGTCATTTCTCCTCTTATATTAAAATGTGTCTTCTATCACTTCGTTACAGTAAACTAATAAAATTACTAAAACTTGAGGATTTGGAAAAAGAGCAATAATGTGTTGCTAACTCAGCAAAAATGTATTGAGACATTACTTTGTTCTGGTTGTTTCCAGGGTGTACTAATTTGACAGGCAACACTGTTCCAACCTTGTCTACCGTAAAATCAAGTAGTAGCTGTGGACGGAGCGAGTTACTGCACAAGCGTAAGTTTTAATTCCCCTGCATGTGAAATAATTGATTACTGTGTACAGTTTAAGTGATATCATAAGAGAAACAGTGATCTGTTAGAAAACACTGTTTTATTCTCCTCTTCTCCCACTTTCAACTGCTTCATTCCTTGTTGCCATGACATTGGTTTAGCACAAGGGAAGCCCCAAATGCCTAGAAGGCAGTCCTCATCGCTTCCAGTCCACTGGGCACCTGGCTAAACGTTTCACCCCTGCTTCCTTGGTCTTCCAAATCTTCTGAGCCCAAAGCATGGAGAGAATGATGAAATTATTGTAAATATTGACAGAAGATCCTCCCTCCAGTATCAGCTGTTGTTTTAAGGCAGGCTTATCCTGTATCCTATGACCTAGAACCTACGGTAATGTTTTAGTCTGGATGATACATGTAGCTTGATGAATACGTCCCTGAGTTTGCTTTAGGCTGTGCACGAAATTATGAAGTGGCCTTTGGGAGCCCAGAGCACATTGTTATTCATCTCACCTCCTAAGGTGAAAAGAAAATTAAGACACTGGAAGATGGAAATCAGTCTATTCGATTCACAGAGACTTATCCACACTAAGAGGAATCCGTGCAAACAAACCATCATTAAGAGTTAGCCATCTTCCCTTCCGTCCCCTCTCTGCATTGGGAACTCGCAGGGCGGGATCTGTGTGAAATGGTAGGCTGTGCACTGTGTGTTCATTTGAGGGCCATGGGCAGGGCAGGGTGCTGGGAGCCAGGAGTTGAAGCTCTACAGGGGACTGAGCCGAGTTAATTACTTTCCCGAAGGCAGAGGGCAGAGGGCAGAGGGCAGAGCTGGAGGTGGATAACAACAGCTTTTCCTGGGCTTCTCAGAATGTAATCCCATTAGATGAGATGTTGCCAAAGCAAATATTATTGGATCTCAGAAGGCTCTGGCATTTCCTACGTGTTGTGGAAGCAGACATGTGTAGGGAGAGGCTAAGGCATATCTAACCAGTCACATGGCATTTACATGTGCTATGACTTGTTCCCCCGTTCATATTTAGAGGAAGTTTTACAGTTCCTTCCTAAACAAGGTAAATAATACATTTATTGTCAGTCCCGAGTGTGAGAGAAAAGGCATTGGCGACATTTGAGGTACTGCTCGTGTTGTTGGAATGCTGCTTATACCCATAGGCTTTCCCGGCACATAGAGGAACGTGCAATTTCCATTGTGATCTTTTTAAAAGAGGAAAATGCACACTTTTCAAGTTAAAAGAAAAAGGTAAAAATATGAAAAGTAGTATTGATTGCTTTTTAGCATGTAATTTCTTCATTAGTCTTTATGTAACTTTAGGCCAGTGTATTGCAAGTGGTAATTTCAAATGTGAGTCACTTTTACAGCAAGAACATTAACTTGATTAGCATTAATTTCTCTGGGAAAAAAGGAAATATAGAAGCAAGCCCTGAAATGAATGAAATGTAAATAATGTAGTTTAAAAAACATTGAAAATCATGTTTGAAAAAACCCCACAATTTTATACCAAAATAAAAATAAAAGTGGGAATGAATTATATATTTTATGTATATTTCATATATATAATTTGATTTATTTTTCAAGAATTAGAAAGGTTTTTCACAATGCTCACATTTTATTTTGTAATCATAGCCTGGGGTATAAGTAGCATGATTATTTAAGGAA
>NW_005370328.1:3266807-3330204 GCF_000412655.1 Myotis brandtii
CTTTTATTATTATTTCAGTATAATGCAGAGCAAAAATATTTGCCTAAGGCAGAGTACAAATATTCCAATTTGATTTCCAACAGTAAACACTTTGTTGTTTAAAAATATATGATGCTCTTTCTAACTATAAGCTGCTTAGGAAATGAGACTCTCATGAAACAAACAAACCATATTACAATGAGTTTTCCTGATAGCTGTGCTAATAAATGATTCTTTTATTCGTATTATATGTCCCAATTTCTTTCTTATTTCCCAGTCCTCTTCATTCGTCTGCATTCTTCTGTATTAAGGAAGAAATTGAACTAAATTGCTCAACAAATATTTATGACGCTTGCCTCCAATCATCTACTGAGCATCTTTTCTCTATGCTAAAAAATCTGATTAAAACATTGCAACTGTGTATCCCAAATGGTTAAGATTTCCTTCTTAATATTTATGACTCAATTTGTTGCATTATGTCTAGTCATTTGAAGTTATTAATAAACTTTTTCTCACTGACTTATTTCATATCATTTCTTTAATGTATCTGATTTTAAACAGACTTAATATTAATCATTTGGAATTCTGTGATATAAAATAATTTTTACATATTAATATGTTTTAGAAACTAAATTTGTAAGATGTGATTATAATACTATTTTTTAAATTCTTATGAATTCAGTGTCAATTATGTAGATTCTATAAGAATCTTTGAAGGAATAACCTCTATAGAGTAGAACAAAATGTTAAATTTACTTTTTTTCATAACTTACCATTCTCATTCATTTTTAAGTTTGTTACCAGTATAGACTATGTTATATTGTTTATAGTAGGAGAATAGTGTATATTTTGAATATTAACATTTTCAAAGTCCTCTAGGCATGTTTCACAGGTATTTAGAGGATAGATTCACAAGGATTAAACAAAATTAATTAATTGAGTGATCAATTAATTCATTAAAAAATGGCAGGGTATTCTCATATTGAGGACTTTTAATTTTGCCAGAATGATCTCCCAGGCATTCTACTGTGATGAACCGAAAGGAACACAAGAAGTAAAAATAATGGGACATGATAATTGAGAGCTAAACTGTAAGTCATAAAATCCAAATGGACAATATCTTTAAACGCTTACATAATGTACCAGATAACAAAGCAGTCTTTTCTTGAGGTAAAAAAGAGTCAAGAAAAATGAGTTCAATATTGAAATAGTATTTAAATGTCACTCACCCAGGTTGTATGTCATCCGTGAGGTGTCACAGGTTTGAGAGACGGGAATAGGGCTAAATCTATAATGAGTAATGAATGGGAACGCGAAGGAAGGCGATTTTCAAAATTCAATTTCATCTTCACCCTTATCTCTTAAATGATATCTCTCTTGGCTAATAGATTTTAGAAAATTAGAATTATTTTAGATTACTTGCAATCTATTGATCACTTTGAAGTGTTTCTTAAATTACAATTTCTATCCATAAAGGAGTCATTGGCTGCTGATTGATGTATATATCTTTCTTTGTTCTGCCAAATGGTCCTAAAAATGGCTAAAGTTGTTCTTTGATGTAGCTTCAATGATTATGCTACATTATTATTTGATTCCAGTTCCAGTATATTAATATAATTATTTGATTTGTGAAATAAGTATGCTAGTAATATATATACTAGAGGCCCGATGCATGAAAATTTGTGCAAGAGTAGGCCTTCCTTCCCCCAGGCTGCCAGCGTCGGCTTCCCTCTGGCACCCGGGACCCAGGCTTTTCTCCTCCGGCCACCGGCAGGCACCCAGGACTAGTACTGGCTTCCCTCCGACCCCGGCTTCATCAGGAAGGATGTCCGGAATGACATCCAGTCTAATTAGCATATTACCCTTTATATATATAAATTTAAGTCAGAGAAAATCACCTAAAATGTCTACCTAGGGACCAAAATCCCTAGTCAAGTTTGCCAAAACCAGTTAAAACTTCCACTTGAACAGAAAACCAAACTACTTTTTGTGCAGCCTGCAGACCTTTTTCTTCTCAACATTGAGCTTTAATCAGATGGGCAGATGTTAATATTTCTAGTTAGATATTCCAGGATGAATGTGGCACAGTAGATTCATGCTGAAGTAAAGAGTGTGGCAGGTATGCGGCAGGGAGCGACCCTCCTAGGGAGCGTCACTTTTGGAAGTAGAAATACAAATGTCATATTGAACCTTTGGCCATCCATATTTTATCATCTATCCAGAAGAAAGAAGTTGATAATGGACCTGCTGCCTCTCTGGCAGTTAGTGGCTGTAAACGATTGTGATGTACTTTGTTAGAAGTAGACATTATGCAATCAGTCTGGACCTTGAGCGCTATGGAGCAAGCCATACATGAGGCAGAACTAAGAAATTCTTATGGTCCATGGGAGACTGGAACCTAGAAATGACTCTAACAGTGCCTTACAGGCGTGCTTGCTTTGTTTTGTCTCGAACAGGGTGTCTCTGTCATGGAGTGAGTGCAATACTGGGTTGTGATGCTATCTGTGTGATTTCTGACAATTTGTTTCAGAAATTTTGTGATCAGTTTTTCCCCTGAATCTGTTTTTTCTCTGATAGGCTTTGGAGCTGAATTATACCAGAGTTTGAGGCTGTTGACCTCGCTTGTTCTATAGTCTTAGACAAGTTTTGTGAACTCTCTGGGTACCATTTTCCTCATCTGAAAAGAAATAGGCCTATGGACCTAGCTTTCAGATATGTCAGATACGCAGATCACACCCAGATCTGTTTCTCTTTAACAATGAGCATGTGCCCTTCAGCCTGGTGTCCCAGCCGAGGCAGTTCTGCAGCCTTACCAGCGCATTCGGCAGACATTTCATTGAAAGACTTTTTTCTCATTTATTTTTTGAAAGATCTGTTTGTAGACTGGATCCTCCAGTCTTAAGGGTCTCAGCCCTCAGCCATTCAATTATTTTTTAAAATATATTTTTATTTATTTCAGAGAGGAAGGGGGAAGGAGAGGGAGAGGGAAAGAGAGATAAAAACATCAATGATAAGAATCATTGATTGGCTGCCTCCTGCATGCCCCCTACTGGGATTCAAGCCTCCAACCCGGGCATATGCCCTGACCAGGAATCGAACCGTGACTTCCTGGTTCATAGGTTGATGCTCAACCACTGAGCAATGCTGGCCAGGAGCCATTCAGTTCTTTCTAAGTGACTTATGGATTTCCTGAGTGTGATTAAATGCTTGTTTTTATACCATTATGATGTTACTAACTCATAATGTTACAGAAAAAATACTAAATTTAAAGAAGAGTACTTACCAAGTTAAAAAACAAAATACAAATGTGTTGTGGAAATAAAAAATATATAAAATTATATGAGTACATATAATAGAGTGGACAAATAGATATGTTTAAACATATAAGTGGTATTTATTAATGGCTAATTGAAACCTAACAAGTTCTTTAAAATTTAAGACAGTTTAGAATGTGCCCTGTTATTCTGAGCTTGATATTATATCAGGCACATAACATTCTCTTGTGCTAACTGCTTACCAGTGCTATTGTCCGAAACAAATACTAAACTGACTGGAGAATGAAACAGTGTGGAACATGGAGTAACTCTGAACTAAATATGTCATTTTATTCTGAATGTTATTTATTTATCTCTTGATGGGGGGGTTAGGGGTGGAGGTAGAATTACCTCTTATATCGCAAGTAGGCCAATATATTGAAAACAAATACGCTTATGAACAAATTACATTGCAGACTGACAGTAAGGATGAAGGTACGCCAACAGAGAACCAAAACACATATTATTCAAGTGTGCTAAACTTCATGAGGATTTTGTAAGAGATGAATACTAAATTGGCCAGACAACAAGAGGCGGGTCATATGTTAGGTCAGAAGTAGACACTTTAGTTTCATGAGTCATTGGCTCGGAAAACTGTCATAAAGGTGTTAAGGAAGAAGAGAACAAGAGGAAAAGGCACAATAAAAAAAATAGTGTATCCATCACAGACTATGTCAGCAGGGGTGAGAAAAATAGCATGATGCATGGAATCAGGGAAACAGAGAACCCAATTTGTCAGGAAAAACTTCTCACCTGGCACTTTTTTGACACACAAAAAATGCAATGACAACATTTTCTCTCTGAGTTAAGACCCCAGCGTCTATGAAAAATAACAGAGTGATCAAACGTTAGACCTGACAGAGAATGTTATGATTAAACTAACATTTTAAAGTTTCTCACAAAACATTATTTCTCAATTATGTGATTAATTTGTCAACCACAGTATTTCAAAGCAAAGCATCTAAACATAAAACCAGAATAAGAAAAATCGCTTGGCTTTGGAAAGGTATTATAGGTAAAAAACTGGAGGGAGAGAATGTAGATATATTCATTTCAAGTAACTTTGCTTGACCATCAGATGGGCAGAAAATATTTGCAAAAAAACATATCCGATAAAAGACTATAATCCAAAATAGACAACTCCTACAACTCAATTATAAGAAAGCAAACAATCCAACTAAAACAATGGACAAAGGCCTTAATGGACACCTCACCAAGAAGATAATACAGATGGCAAATAGCATATGAAATGAAGCTCCGCACCACATGTCATTAGGGAAATGGATATTAAAACAACCTGATAGTACTGCACACCTATCAGATGACCAAAATCCGAACACTGACAACGCCAAATGCTGGTGAGGCTGTGGAGCAACAGGAACTCTTATTCATTGCTGGTGGGAATGAAAAATGGTGCAGCCACTTGCAATCCCCAAGCAAACCCTATGATGTAGCCACTGTTCTTGCCACCGCTCAACAGAAAAAGAAAGTGGAATAAGAATAAATGAGATGCCAATCGCCCAGTCACGCTTTTTGCCTCCACCACACAATCATGCCTTTAAAAACGCCATTCGCTTAGTCATGGATTTTCAGGTTTTACATTAGAATGCCTATATTTGAGCGATTGAACATTTGGCCTTCTCCATACACGCAGTTTGTAAAAATATGTTGTCAGTCTATTTATAGCTGACGTAAGTACATTCAAACAAAGCCTTTATAAGGCTTTTGGTAATAACATAGTTTAAATGCTATATATCGCTTACACAATCTTCTATGTGATGTGTGGATTTAATAATTTTATACATTCCCCATCATTGTTTAAAAATCGTTAAAAAAAACATGATATAAACTTGAAGTGGTAAACTTGACTCTGTTCCATTTCTTTTCTATTGAATTGCAGAAAAATAATTCTAAGCCATCTGGCTGCTCAAAAAAAAAGTGAAAACTTGCATTTTATTTTGTGTTCTCTTTTGACAGCAAGCTTTGCTTTTCGGTTTATGAAGCATATTGCAGAGTTTCAAGCAATGGGTGATTGTAAATTACTTGTAGCAGGTGCACAGACCATTTATTTACCAGCTTTCTAATACAGAAAAGTACATTAAGAAAATGTTGATTTTTTAAAATCGTTCAGTTATTCTCGCCTATGAGTACATTCTCATGGCATTTTATGAGAGAGAAAGGCTTCGTTTTTAACTCACCAGGCCCAAGTATCTATGATGCTTTCCAAGAATAAAAGTGGTAACGCATACGTTGGCCATGCTGATGGCCAATGTTTAACCCTCATCATTCAACGTCAGTTTCCTGTTAGAGACAGGACAGTAAAGGAACACACTTTTGTTGCTTGACTGGAAAAACAGTACAATGTTAAAACTTTAAAATGACACTTATTTGGGATTTGGGAACCTGTGTCTAATATAATTCCTCACAGTGACCATTTGTAAATGAATGAATCTGTGATTGAGTGACTCACTAAATGCATTAATTTTGTAAAAATCATGCTCATAGGACACCCATGCACGCACATACTTCTCCCCAATATCCACACAACAGAGACAATGTGTGGATTTTTATATTTATTAAAACTGGTGGAGTCCAGCTGGTGTTGCGCAGGGGTGGAGCGTTTACCTATGAACCTGGAGGTCATGGTTCGATTCCCTGGCAGGGCACATGCCCGGGTTGTGGGCTCGATCCCCAGTAGGGGGCGTGCTTGAGGTAGCCAATCAATGATTTGCTCTCAACATTCATCATTGATGTTTTTATCTCTCTCCCTATCGCTTCGTCTCTGAAATCAATAAAAATATACTCAAAAAACCAAAACAGGTATAAATAAAGCTCTTATTTTTGGTTCCCTAATACATCAAAACCTGTTTGATTTTGAATACTCATTACATTTGCAGGTTAAGAGGGGGAAAGCCAAAGATGTTGGTCTAAAACATGACATTGAAATGTGACCAGGAGGAGGGGAAAAAATAACTTAAAATAGAAATGGATTTAAAATATAAGAACAAGCAACACTTCCGGAAGGTCTGCCATGAGGAAAAGATGAAACCAAAGCCCTTTCTAAATTGCTATCCGAGGAAAGGATTAGGGGATTACGGTGATTCTTGGGGAAAGGAAAAAAAATCAGCAAAAATAAAAGCAGTTCAGTGAAATGTGCTTAGGAAAAAAGAGATAATATGGAAACAGTTTCTTCTTCATTCTTACGGAAGACCACTTATTTCTTACTAAAATTCTAAAAGTTTTACGATGTTGGAAAGCTTTCGGGTCTCAAACTTGCTTTGAGCCATCCCATTTCTACCTTTTTTCCTCTTTCTTACTAGCTCTCCAAATTATCACTAATGTGTCATACGAAAGTTTGCCAATTAAGAAAAAACCCCACATCTGTCACTTTGAAATTGATTTTCTACTGGTTATTGTAGCTCATTCAAAGCTAATAGTTACTGGTATTTGATAATATTAAATTACTTTTAAATGAATGTTTCATCTTAATGTCACCTGCAGATAATGTGATCTGCTAAATTTTACTTTTTTGTGGTTTATTCTAAAAGGTAGTACTTCTTTGGCTACGTGATAATTCTTTGGATGGTTGAGATTTAAAATATGCGCAATTGAAAATGAAGTAAAAATTTGTATGTAAATAAACCTTCATAAATAATAAAAGCAAATTTTATATAATTAGAAATGAACGGTTCATATTTATATCAAAGGAATAGTTTGAAGAGTAATCCATTCACCTAGATTCTTACTGTAAACAAGGATTAAAATCATTTTAATTAAAATGAAATTGTGACATTTTAACTCTAACAAACAATATTATTTCTTAGTAAAGGGTATTTCAATATCAGGATATTTTGCAATCACCATATTGACAGCAGACATGATAATAAGCATGAATTACAAGGGGGAAATAATGTTTCTCTCGTCTAGACCAAACTGATTGCTGTACTGCCCAGAAATCAATTTCACTAGGAGATAAAGCAGGAGCTTAAATGTGTGTCTTTATTCTAACACAGAACTGTACTACTGTTCTTTTACTAGGAATAAAATAGACATAATTTTAAATTTTAAGATAAAATGTAATTCTTAAGAGCAAGGGCAATAGCCCTAACAGGTTTGGCTCAGTGGACAGAGCATCAGCCTTCAGACTGAAGGGTCCCGGGTTTGATTCCAGTCAGGGGCACATGCCCGGGTTGCGGACTCAATCCCCAGTGTGTGTGTGTGTGTGGGGGGGGGGGCGAGAGAAAGCCAATTAATGATTCCCTCTCATCATTGATGTTTCTATCTCTCTGTCCCTCTCCCTTCCTCTCTGAAATCAGTAAAAATATACATATTTTAAAAAGAGCAAGAGCAATAATTGTGACAGCTGAGTTTGGATTTGGGTTCTGCAATTCTCTTGTGAAATCTTGGATAAGCCACTTCTCCTTTGGTGGGCTTAGTTTTCTGAGCAGCAAGGTGGGGTAACAGGATTGCTGAGAGCATTAAACTAGACTTACGCATATAAAGCACTTGCCAAAATTTCTGAGACATAGTTCAATGAGTCCTTGTCCTTATTGTTGTAAATGTTCATGTTATCATCTTCACCAAATGCATGCTCCCTCTAAGACTCTGAGCTATTCCAAATGACAATTAAGATGATCAAGTAAACTAATTATTTCAGTGTTTTGAAACAAATTAAAACAAAAACAATTGGTCTTTACTCCCCTCCTCAGGTAAAATTTATGTGATTCTTGCTTTTTTGGAACTTTCCAAAATGTAAGTCATGATTCTCAGATTGAAGAAAAGACAGTAAATATATTTGGGGAGATTAAGGAAGTTTTTTTTTTATCCTCTTATTTAGATAGGTACCTCCCAAATAAACATTTTTATGACTACTAAACACCTGGAATGGTTTTATATTGCAAAACATATCCTATATAATAAAAGTCTAATATGCTAAGTGTCCGGTCATCTGGTTGGCTGTTCAACCAATCAAAGTGTAATATACTAATTATATGCTAAGGCCGCTCAACCACTCGCTGTGATGTGCACTGATCACTAGGGGGCAGACACTCCAACCGGTAGGTTAGCTTGCTGCTGGGGTCTGGCCGATCAGGACTGAGCGAGATGGGCTGGACACACCCTGGAGCCCTCCTGCGTCCCTCCCTTGCCCCAATCATGTACTACAGGGGGGTCCCTCGACCTGCGCCCTCTCGCAATCCGGGACCCCTCAGGGGATGTTGGAGAGCTGGTTTCGGCCTGATCCCCCAAGCCAGGCTGAGGGACCCCACTGGTGCATGAATTCGTGCACTGGGCCTCTAGTATAGGTAATACACTGGTTGTATTATAGTTATATGTCTTTTTCTTGGTAATACCCAGTGTAAAGTTATTTTAATAAAATAAAGAAAATAAGGGAAACCATGTAGCATGAAGAGTCACGGGATCATAGGTTTCAAGGCAAAAAAAGAACATCAAGATTTAATGGATGAAGAAAATCGAGGGCAAGTTGGAATGTCTTCAAAGGAACCCCATCCTTAGTGCCAGAACCCTTCATCTTCCACAGCATATTCAGCCCGAGCTCCACACAAAGTCATTTCAATTACATTTAAATTGGCCGAAACAATCAGATAGCTTGTTCTCTCCTAAATGACTTGCTTTTGCAATGGTTGTAAAAGCTATTAGCTTTTTTATTTTTTTTTGAAAGCAGGTATGAGGTATGACGATTTGTCTCTGGGGATGCACACTGGTCGTGAATAAAGAGCTCCTGAAAATGGCACATGACTTTCAGCCAGCACAGTCCCGGACTCTGCTAAGTGACAAGTGACTTGGGGAGCCCTTGAGAGGCAGATCTCTGTCAGAGAGGGAGAGTCGTGTTGGTGTAAAGGGAATAAAACATGACCAGGATGGAGAAGTTTAATGTCAGCGCTAACCTGAAGATTACAGGCATCTAAAGAGAGCTTGTTGTTCAAGTGACGGCTATGGCGTCTGCTGGGGCTACACTGGTGCCTGACCCGTCAGTCACCTAAAGAACTCCAAGATGGTTTTCTATTCGCTTCAAATTCTCTACAAGCTTCCTGTTCCATTTTCAGCTGTGCCAGCACTGAACACATTTGTAGGTGACAAAGGCGCCCACATATCCTTTAATGAATGTATTTTTTATGGGTGTGATATGTGAATCTTGGGAAGGATTGGTACTATCTCAATGACCTCATCTATAGGTAATTATAATACCCCTGGCTCAGATCTGTGAAAAACCTAAAACTCCTGCTGTTTATGGCATTTAGATCCAACTGACTGGTACTTGACAAGTTGATGATAAAGAAGTTATTATGGCATGACCTAATTTGGTTTTAGGAATCACCTTCTCGAAGCTTTAGTGTGTTTTTATTTTAAGTATTATGTGCAATAAGAAAACACATGTTGTAAAAATATAATAGGAAAGGAAATAATCTGCTTAATGGGGAGGTCCCTGTTCTGAAAGTTGTAGCCCATGGACCAAATCCAGCTGCCCTTTCTGTTTTATACAGAAAGCCTTTTGGATCACAGGTATCTGCAATGATTTATGCATCGTCCATGGTTGCTCTCACAGTCAAGAATCTTGGGGTCCACAAAGTGTACTATGTTTACTATACAAAACTTAATATATTCACAGACAAAAGTTCACCAAACCATATTGTGAAGCATAATATATAGTTAATAACAATTTTTCATTCTTCTCCTTCCTCATATTTTAATTTGTAGAAATATCAGTCAGTCATGACTTGTATTTTATATTGGTGATATATTCTATATCCTATATAATAAAAGCCTGATATGCTAAGTGTCCAGTCATCAATTCAACCAGTCAAAGCATAATATGCTAATGATATGCTAAGGCCACTCAACTGCTCACTATGATGTGCACTGACCACCAGGGGGCAGACAGTCGACCAATGGACTAGTCACTATGATGTGCACTGACCACCAGGGGGCAGACACTCCAACAGGTAGGTTAGCTCGCTGCTGGGGTCCAACCGATCAGGACTGAGTGAGATGGGCCGACATGCCCTGGAGCCCTCCCATGGCCCACCAACCTCCTGTGTCCATAACTGGCTCCAATTGTGCACTGTTGGGGTCCTTCGGACTGGGCTGCGCCCTCTCAAAATCCCTCGGGGGATGTTGGAGAGCTGGTTTCGGCCCGATCCCGCTGGCCAGGCCAAGGGACCCCACTGATGCACGAATTTGTGCACCAGGCCTCTAGTAGATATATAATATCTGTATAAAACATTTACAATGTTCCTATATTGGTAAAAGGCTCTCCATTTAAGTTAGAATTCTGTTTCAAGAAATTCTATTTCCTAGTATCATATATCTATAAATTGTGATTACTGGAACTCAATGCAGGTTTTGTTTGATTCCAAAAACAACATTCTAATGTTCTTTTTATAATAGTACATTGCATGAGAAATATCCTTCCAAAATATTCATAGAGAATTTAAATCACTATTCTCCAGTTAAATGATGTTGAAGTGAGTAACTATTACAGCATTTGCCAATGATAGGTCTAAATCACGGCAAGGAATTTGTTTCCTTCAAAGAGAACATTTCTGTCATCTTGAGATGAGAAGAGAAAGTTAAGAAACAGATTAGATAAACTGTAAAGGTATGAAAGCCTTGAGTCTGCCTTGCAAATCTCAGTGTAAATCATTTTGACCTCCTATGCTGTACTTTATCCATTAGCCTCACTTTTGTTTGATCTTGCAATCATTTTTGTTGTTGTTGTTTTTAAGTTCCTACTCCGTTAGTTTTCCAATAGCATTTTGAAAAGCAAACAAATATGTAGATAATTTTCTGTCATCAAAGGTATAGTTATCATCAGCAACATGCAATTATTTCCTATACTTAATAAGTATGAATCAAGGTATATCACTTTTTAATGGTTTATATGTTTTAAAACACAGAGCCTATGTTTAGCAACTTCAGAAAGAGCCAAAGTGCATTTCTTGGTTTGAGCTTTTACTCTTGATTACAGAAATAATCCGTGAAATAAGTGCATTCCTAATACAAATCATTAAAAGTTTACAATATTGGAGCTATTTGAGCATTGTTAACCTAATATAGCTTCAATGATGACCTAATATGGTATTTTTCTGCTTTTTTCTAATATTGAGAACATCACTTTTTACTTGTCCTGTAAAATAACATGCTCTTGATTTTTTAGAAGCAAGATCTTGCTAGTTACATGCATGTCTTCTTATAAATACATTAGAGGCCCGGTGCATGAAATTCGTGCACTCAGGGGACAAGGTCCATCAGCCTGGCCTGCGCCCTCTTGCAGCTCAGGAGCCCTCAGGGGATGTCCAACTGCCAGCTTATGCCCACAGGGAGCTGGCCTAAGACATCAGTCGGACATCCTTAATGCTGCTGCAAAGGCAGGAGAGGCTCCCACCACCGCTGCTGCGCTTGCCAGCCGTGAGCCCGGCTTCTGACCGAGCTGTGCTCCCCTGTAGGAGTGCACTGACCACCAGGGCTCAGCTCCTGTGTTGAGCATCTGCCCCCTGGTGGTCAGTGCACATCATAGCGACTGGCCGTTCCACTGTTCCGTCGATTTGCATATTAGCCTTTTATTATATACCAGAGGCCCAATGCACAAAATTCATGCAAGGGGCTTGGCCCTTGCAGCCCCGGCTTCATCTGGAAGGTCATCTGAAAGGACATCTGGAGGTCATTTGGCTGTTCAGTCTAATCAGCATATTAACACTTTATTATATAGGATTGTGAAAGTTAAGATGTGGTATGATTCCTGTTAAAAAGTGGTAGGTGTAATCAAATACCATACTTGCATTTAGCAGATTTTTTAAAAAGCGGAAGGGCACCTAAAGATTTGGACTAAACAAGCCATTTGTAGCTGTAGAGTTGTTTGTGCCCTGCACTTAGTGTTAATAGTTCTTGCAGCCACCCAGCTTTCCAAATGCCCTCTATTCACCCCGCCCCCCACAGTGAATAGAAACCATAGAAGATAAATGAGAAACAAGCTTAAACTATGATGTTATGGCATTTGGATCAATAACTAGCACTCTAATGACAGAAAAGTCAACCTTATAGAACAGCTTTTCAAACAAAAGTGCATGTTGCTCCTGAAAATATACAGTTTCAGATACATTAGGGATACAATTCATAATAGCTGAAGGTTTATTATTTCGGAGAACCACGACACAAAAACAGCACAATTCTGTAACATGTTGTACAACGTATACTCACAGGCATTTTAAAATTAAGTAATATTCAGAGATGAACATTGTGTGATAGATAGGGTAGCTATTAATTTTTCTGTGTTTTCAACACAATTTTACTAACTGAAATTAGTATATAACCCTCTTTTTTAAAAGCTTAAGAAAACCAGGAATGTCCAACGTCAGTTGGTCATTCATGTATTCCCGTAACTTCAAAGCACCTACAGTTTTATGGACATTTAATTGAGGATGGTAATAAAACAGTTTGATCACAAATACTAACTTTAGTAGAAATAAATGCAAGATCAATAATCTTACATGTAAAGAGTCTAACCTTGAATATACAGTATCAGCTGTCTAGATTTCTTTTCACATACAGGTAACATCCTTTGGGCAACTTTTAATGGCTTGATAGAGCAACAAATACTGGAAAAATTAATGTTTAGGTTTATTTTATTAAATAGTGAAGAGAAGTTTTATAGGTATACCTGTATACCAGGAGTGAGCAATATTTGGATAAACTTTCAATTTGCTGTTTCAGATTTTGACATAGATTTTTTTCCCCAGGATGTTCTGTTAAGTGATTGAGAAATGAATATTTTCAGGCATGTGATGATATAGTATAAAGTGTAATTCATTTAAAATAAAATTCTAAAATTTAGCAAGATCTTTTGGTACTGACGAAATGGTATAAGAGAAATCAAAAATACAACTTCTTCTGTATTTCTTATTTTCTCTCCATCCCACTTGTATAAAAAACCTTTTTTCAGGGGAGGCAGGTAAAAGAAGGCTAGAAAGAATATAACCGTTCATTGTGTAATTGAATCCTTTATGGTAATGTGACAGCTATCACAGAGCGAGACTGATAGACCACCAAACTAGCAGAAAGCTATATCCAGGAGCAATGCTTCGATTTCAGTTCCTTCCAGGATAGAATATGGGGCAGAACTGTATCTCCCACATTCTTTGAAGACTTTATTTTGATGTCTTCACTCATTCTGGGAACTAGTAACACTCATTCTGGGAACTAGCAACAGTCTTTGCTAGATAAAGGGTGTGTGTCATATGTAAAATCTCTATATGTAGGGATTTGAGGGCCCTGTTTTTCGTTAGG
Source organism: Myotis brandtii (assembly GCF_000412655.1). Classification (NCBI taxonomy): domain Eukaryota; kingdom Metazoa; phylum Chordata; class Mammalia; order Chiroptera; family Vespertilionidae; genus Myotis; species Myotis brandtii. The sequence continues at coordinate 3,280,403 of NW_005370328.1, forward strand.
GACCTTTCATTGGAGACAAAAGGGAAGATTATTAGTGGAAAATATAATGTTTAAACTAGAAGTAAAAGCAAAGTTTTACAAATGAAAATCGGTTACCTAACATTGCCAATTGTTATCACTGCCCATATTTGTCTGAAAATGTATACAGGGTTCGTGCTAAGAACTCAGAACACAAAGATAGGGTTGGAGTTGTTTACCCCAAAGAAAGAACAGATGCATTGACATATGTCCAGATGAGTATTTAGAACTAGAAATTCAAATCTCCTTCTGGAAAACTTTTGGTTCTGACATACGGTAGACAATGAATCTTTAAAAACCAGTGGCTATGGACCAGACAGAAAAAATGGGATTAGGATTGGTTAAGATTTATTTACAGAGATTAATCGAATCGAGCATGGAAACCAATGGAATTGGCTATATTCCTCTGATTTTCAAATGATGGACAAAAATTCCTTCAATCTTACAAAATACTCTTTAAATGCTCTGAAATTTACATGCAACACGATTTTTCTAAACACGTTTCCTTGCCTTTGTTAAATCATATGGAACATTTTGCCTACAACATCATTAACAGTTCTAAGAGGAATATAAATTTGTAGTCCCCAAATTGTGGAAAGAGATGCTCAAATTTGAATAATTTTACTTTTTCTCTCCATTACCATAAAAATGATGGATTCAAAGCATAACAATATCCACATTTAAATGATATCAAGTGAAATCATATTCTTTCTCTATCGCTGATGATAATTACATATAAAAATACCTCTCCATTTTTGTAGATTTACATTTATGTAATTCAGAAGTTTAAAATAAGAAGTGCATATCTGTCAGCTATTATTTTAAACAAGCCCAAACTTATATAGGACATTTATGCATTTCAACAAGATGTAAGGCATGGTTTGGTTTTTATTTTCTTTTTTGGAGATATGTCATATATACATGGCAAAAATAGTAATTTTCAATCATTGTTTTCTCTACTTGAATACCACATTCTCTTTCCCTTTCCTTCTCGCTTGCTTGCTGTTTTTTCATATGTTATGTTTTCACTGGACCCAAAACATATTCTACAAAACACCAGAGACTCAGAATATGTTTTCAACAACCTCTGCAGAAATACATTACATTTAGCCCAACAGTTTCAACAATGGATGGCTTGTAATATACTTAGGAGGTGAAATTTGGGATATAATGTGAGTAGCCAGCACTGTATTTATCTGAGAAAGAGAATAATAGTGACTGGTTTGGCGAGAATAGCCCTCAGCTTAAATTATCCAAATTTCCATGTGGTCCCAGAATTAATCTATTTTTTTGGGGGGGGTGCAGTTGATGCTTTAATTTCATTCTCCAGAAAGCATTAAAAAACTTTTCCATCCTGTTTCAAAGTAAGTATTAGGGAAAAGAGTAGAAAACAAGAACGATTACGTTTTGCCAAGTGTATAAATTTCCAGAATATTAAGAAGTCTGATGTTTTTTCCACACTGAGCAATTGGGATAAATCATGTGCCCTGAATGGGAAAAGGGTATGTTTCTGACTTCTGCAAAATTTCAGACTATAGATATTAAGAGGAATCAATTTAATTAGACTGTTGGTAATTAAATATTCCACCTGTGGGGATTTTTCTGATCGGTTCTGTATGTCTTGAGGACAGATTGCCACGGGAAACAATTGTTACCTGAATTGATAGCCAATATTAAATAATCCCTTTCACGTGAAAGTAAAAACCCTTGAGAAGCAATATTTTAACTAAATTTGCACTGCTCGTGAGTAGAGAAAAATCAATCCGGCTTTCTGCGTAGAACATAAGAATTCCTTCCAAGAATTGCTTAATGTGACAGATCCGTATAATTAATGTTTTATAAAGGAAATTTCACAGCCGCCACTTGAGGAGAGGCAGTTTTATTATCTCTGGATATAATACAGCACACCCTCTGCTTATTACCTTAGATGGTAGATGGTCTTGTGTTGCAGAGTGGTACCCTGAAGCAGTAAACATTTGTGCATAGATAGCATAGAGCTAACCTCCCCATGATTGGCCTTTTTTTTTCCTTTTTATTTCCTGAAGCTTTGGCTACACTGTTGCTCTGTCTGTGTTCTCAAGGTCTTCTGGTCCCATCATCGGACTTTCCTCACAGATGGCTTCTTCCTTTCCGTCCCCACAACCTTGTTCAGCTCATCATCAACTCACAGCTCCATGATAGAAACTGGCGCCTAGCTTGTGGCTCTGGCCAGGTCTCGTTTATCTCGAATTCATCACATCTACTGGTTCCTTAATGTTTCAACTTCCTCCATTCCTGAAAACATGTAATGAATTAGAAACCAGAGAACATATTTCATAGCGAAATCCCCGTGTTACCAGCTCCTGAACAAACCACATATGGCCGCCCAGCAGAAAGATTCTCTAATTCTATCCATCTGCTTTTCGCGTCCCTAATTTCCCCCTGAACACATCTTTTTCCTTGAGTATTAAACTTCTTAAGTCTTCTATTTAGAATATTTCTTGCTAGAGTGAAGTAATTAGAAATCAATATTAATTTGATAAACATGCTAATAGTTTAGGATGCTAAGAATTATTATATATCATTACTTTATTCCATTTGATTATTTTTTGCATAAATATTTTAAAAAGCTGGGATTTAAAAAGCATGAAGTACAGCTACATATTAACTGCAAGGATTTTTATGGCTAGTTCTTGTCCAAGTGGGATATATTAAATAAATCTATTACCACCTGTGCATAGAAAGAAGCTTTAATAATTAAAATTAATTACTTTTTCCATATACTTGCAAGTGATTTTTTTGGCCTTCTAAAACATATGAAGATATCCAAACAATGACAAAAATACAATCCAAGATCTATATCCCAAGCTGTGGGAATGTTATTTTTTTAAGGGGAACATGAATAGATATTGAATAGATATTTATTTTTAGTTTATGCTCTAAATGTTAATGATCTATAGTTTATGCTCTAATTGTAAATTTGAATTATATTAACTGTAGGTTTGCTAGATCTAATTTTATAAGAAACATATAATTGAAATCAGTACTATCCTTCAATATTCTTCCATTGATGTTAATGCATAGACTAGGGAGGGTTATAAACTGGAATGTTTGTGTCCCCACAAATAATACAGATTTTGAAACCCTACAATAAGTTGTAATGGAAGTGATTAGGGTTAGATGAGGTCCTGAGAGTGGAGCCCTTAATAATGGAATTAGTGCCCATGGAGTAGGGAGAGAGCTTGCAAGGAAGGTTGGCAGTCTGCAATCTGGAAGAAGTTTCTCCCCAAACTCAACGATGCTGGCACTCTGACCCCAGACTTCCAGCTTAGGAAGCATGAGAAATACATTTCTGTTGTTTATAAGCCACCCAGTCTATCCTATTTTTCAGGGCAGTCTAAACAAAGACGGAGGCGTTTAAAATAATACTCTTGCAAAGTCCTCTAATCAAGGGTTAATAATTCATTCATTTCCTCAATTGTTATTCATGTTTAAAAATGCTTCTTCCTGGCCCTGCCACTTATTGTGTGACCTTGGACCAGTCCTGCCCCCTGTTCCTCAGTCACCTTATTTAGACAATATTTCAGACCAACAGTTGAGTTTAAGAGCTTAGGTCATGGAAGCTGACTGCTGCACAGGTAGCCTGCCAGTTCATGCCAACCTTTGTGTGTGTGTGTGTGTGTGTGTGTGTGTGTGTGTAACACACATCGGTAACTCCTTAGCTTAGGCAGTTTGTGGGGATTTGCCTAACACACATTTAAAAGGATTTGCCTTCTATATGACAAGATGGTCTAATACCCTGGGTTTGGGGTGAGTTTAAGTTCTTTGAAATGTTCTTGTGATCTCAGTGATCATTTTTACTAAATTGCAGAAAAATGATATGACAATAAATGCATGTTCAAGTAACCAAAAAGGTATATATTTACTTAAGTAGACATTTAAAAATTCTACAGGAATTTAAGTAGTACTTTTGTAAAATGGCAGCTTTTTATTGGAACACATTCAACTACTTGCATTTTTTTACTGGAGAATTTTCAGTTCCTGGGGTCTTTTATTTATCTCTATGCACGAAACACATTGTATGCTTAGTATCAGTAAAGTTTTTATAAAACCTCATGTCAGGTGATTTGAATTTCAAATGGTGCTCTGCTTTTACGGTGTCAATCACAGTAATACAGAAAAGCAAAAATCTTCACAAATGGGAAGCGCCACAGTGGGATGCTCAAAGTATTAATACCGAAACTAGATCAGTTACTTTTATCTCCTCATTGCTTACCTAACCATTGGGACCCAATATAAAAGTTACTTTTCAAATACACAGATGATGGCTTGTTAGATCATTTATGACAGGAACTGATAGGCCAGAGAAATGAAAAGCTAAAAGAACACCCATTTTCAGAAATTGTTGTAGTTTCCCAAATTGTAAGAAAATGATTGCTGTGATGAAAATTCTTGATCATTTTAAATGCACAATGACAAATGTATTTTTAGAATGTACTTGGCAAAGAGAATTTCAGAGCCCTTTCTGATTTTTAACTCAGCTTTTAAATGTTTACCAAGTTGAATGTTTTAAAAATGGACCCTTAAATACATTTGGATGGTAAGGCAGTATTTATTTATTGTCTGATGTCTTCATATACATTTGATTATCCAGTGCTTCGTGCTGGTCTTAGTAAATCATCCCATACAGAGAAGATGTGCTATTCAGTAATCCTAAATCTAAGGTCTTTCTTCTAAAGTGTGCATGTTATGTCTTCAAAAGCATTCAATTTCATATCAATAAAAATATTTAAGTGCATAAATTATAGTTCCTCTTAAATAAGCATTCTAAACTACCAGGAGGCTCAATGGGACTGCGAATCGCTGCCCCTTTGAAGAAGACCTATATCATTAATCTGTAATCAGCCCCTGACAGACTCACTTGTTCAATAGACCAGCTGTTGGGAGGGCAATTTTCATAAAATTAAGAAATCAATGTTAGAACCATAGGCAGTGTTTGATGTGATGCAGAGGGAAATTAGTAATAAAGCTAAAGTGTAGTAGTTCATAAAGAGATGACATTCAGATCACCTTAACCCTTTACACGAATAAATCTGAAGTTAAAGATGTTTATACTTAGGAATAGTTTTTTTTTCACCTTCCAGTATATGCTCTGAAAGTTCTGGATTTGTGTTTTGTGGAAAAGTAATATCAGAAAAATATAACTTAAAAGAAAAAAATGAGCTAGTAAATACCATGTTTCTAATATGTGTACCTAGGTTAAGTGAATAACATGAGTAACTAGATTAAAATAAACCCAGCAATAATTAATAAATAGAATTCTGCAAAATAGTTAATAACTTTAAAGATTTGAGTTTATATAAAATATAAGTCTATTAATATAAATAAACGTATGCAAGTTATTTAAATAAAATTTTTAATTAAATAAAAATAATTTAGAAATAGATTATTTTGATCATCAAATAAGTCAACATAAAATTATTTATAATCTATTCTAATAGAAAATAAACACAAATAATAACACAAGATCACTTTTATTGGCTAGTCTTAATACCTTCCTTGAAAAAAATCAAAATCATTTGATTTCTAAAAGTATCAACCACTTGCATCCATATAATTTAATAAGTATGAATAGAATATGCATGCGCAGTATATATCAAAGGGCCTGAAAGTAGGTTCTTTAATTCAAACAGGTAGGAAAAAATGTGATCATAGAATTAAGATATAAATCCAGTAATGGAATTACTTCACTAGCCTCAAAGAGCTCTACAGGTGTTATTTGATTAAAAGTAAATTCTTATGGAAAGAAAACCTGTTCTAAAAGGTTTCTTATTGACAAACAAAGGAAATACCATCAGTTTTCTAAATTGAAAATGTTTCTAAATAGTTTTTTAAACAAATTCTCCCCTAAAATATTTAGTTGAAACACTTTAACACCCAGCATTTATAAAGAGCTATAAAAGATCAATGTGTAGTTTTTTATTTTGTTTTGTTTTTCTTTAGGCAACAGTAAACCTATCTTGTGCACCTGTCCATAGCCTCTCTCTCAGAGAAATGCAACTTTATTTTTTTAATATATTTTTATTGGTTTCAGACATGAAGGGAGAGTTAGAAACATCTATGATGAGAGAGAATCATTGATCAGCTGCCTCCTGCATGCCCCACACTGGGGATGGAGCCCATAACCCGGGCACATGCCCTGACCAGGAATCATATTGTGACCTCCTGGTTCATAGGTTGATGCTCAACCACGGAGCCACGCCGGCCGGGCGAAATGCAAGTTTATCAATGAGCCCACTGAGCAAGGCCTGGCTAGCTGGGGGAGCAAATCTAAAGACTCACATATTGCATCTTTCTGTGTGCAGGTTTTACACTTTCTTCCAGAAACTTCAGGAAAACAATCACAGAGCAAAGAAAACCTCCGATTTGGTGCCTTATCATAAATATACTCTTTCAAATCCCGTAAACCTTAGTTTCAACCCTGTCATTCTGCAACTTCAATTTCCTTAATGATACTGTGATGGTGAAATAGAACAAGCCAACAAAAACAGAGCTGCACATTATCACACATTCTTTTCATGGAGAATAAGGGGCCCATTTCCTCCCCTGGCATCTGAGCAGGCTCACTTAGCTTTCATCACTGGAAGAAGGCTTTTGAGTCCCAACCATCCTCTATGCTCCACTAAAATGAAAAACTTAGGAGATAAGGAATATTTTCTGTCTTGCCTAACAGCTACTAGTATGTATTCGGTAATGAGAATAGCAACTGGCTTTTTTTTTTAATGCATATCAATTTCTTGAAGAAACAAATGAATAAGCAAAATGTATATGGATTATAGCTGGGGCTCCTTGTAAGAAAGCTTTCCCTCTCTTCTTGAATGCATATCAATTTCTTGAAGAAACAAACAAATAAGCAAAATGTATACGGGTTGTAGCTGGGGCTCCTTGTAAGAAAGCTTTCCCTCTCTTCTAAGTGGAAGATTTGTATGTTTCTAATATCTATGATTTTTACAGAATATCTACATGAAGATACTAATGTTAAGCCAGAAGAAACGCTTATTATAACATTGCATTCTTTTCCCAAATGTTATTACATCAAAACTCTACAGTATTTGCAATGATACTCAAAAAATATTTGTGAAGTAAGAGACACTGTTAAGTTTTACATTTTGTTCCAATTAATTTTATTGAAATACAGGGATTAAAAAGCATATCCCTCTGGCTTTGATTTCTGTGTTTGGCATTTATCAGGGGAGAAGCTGAGCGGCCAGGCTTCAGAGTAGCCAGTTAAAGCAGCAAGTCATACAGGAAAGAATTAAGACTTGCATCACCCACTGCAATGGTAGAAGCCAGAGACCGAAACTGGAAGGTGGCTGACACCCCCTTTTCCATGTTTCTCTGTGGAAGGAGCACCCAGTGGAGGGCCAGGTGGGTCAGCACAGATCAACTCACTTTGGAGGGCACCTTGAAAAAAAGGTCTGGGCAGTTTTGTGGGTTGGGGGATGAGTGTGGGGGTACATCACAAGGGAAGAGTGTTAGGAATGGAAAAGTAGGGTGTACTTAGAGTTGGGAGGAATGTCCTCAAGATCTTCCCTTTTGCCCTACCGGCGTGGCTCAGTGGTTGAGGATCAACCTATGAACCAGGAGGTCAACTTATGAACAAGGAGGTCACGGTTCTGTTCCTGGTCAGGGCACATATTGTGTTGCGGGCTCAATGATATTCTCTCTTATCATTGATGTTTCTCTCTCCCTTCCTCTATGAAATCTATATATATATATGTAAAAACTTCCCTTTTGTCCTCATGAAGTGGGCCTCTCTCTCCCCAAGGCCTCTGATGAGACCTGGGAATGGAGGTGCCTGGGCCATGAATTAAATGTGCTAAGAACATGCTCTGCCAGAATGCCTCAAGGGAGTTGCCTGGAGCCAAAGGGAATAAATAATTGTACCATCCTTTTTTTTGTTAATCTTTTCAATTACAGTTTATATTCAATATTATTTTATATTAGTTTCAAATACACAGCAGAGTGGTTAGACAATCATATGCTTTACCAAGTTTTCCCTTTGATAGTTCCCAGGACCCACCTGGAACCATCCATATTATATAATACTAGAGGCCCGGTACACGACATTCATGCACTGGGGGCGGGGGCTCCCTCAGCCCAGCCTGTGCCCTCTCATGGGGTCCTTAGTGCTGCTGCGGAGGCGGGAGCTCCGCCACCACCACTGTGCTCCCCAGCCATGAGCCCGGCTTCTGGCTGAGCCACCATCCATATTATATAATACTAGAGGCCTGGTGCACGACTTTCATGCACTGGGGGCGGGGCTCCCTCAGCCCAGCCTGTGCCCTCACATGGGGTCCTTAGTGCTGCTGCAGAGGCGGGAGCTCAGCCACCACCAATGCGCTCACCAGCCATGAGCCCGGCTTCTGGCTGAGTGGCGCTCCCCCTGTGGGGGTGCCACTCAGCCAGAAGCCAGGCTCACTGCTCCTTAGCACTGCCTCCGAGGCGGGAGAGGCTCCCACCACCATGGCTATGCCCACCAGCCATGAGCCCGGCTTCTGGCTGAGTGGTGCTCACCCTGTGGGAGCGCACTGACTACCAGGGGGCAGCTCCTGCTTTGAGTGTCTGCCCCCTGGTGGTCAGTGTGCATCATAGTGACCGGTCATTCTGTTGTTCAGTCTATTTGCATATTAGCCTTTCATTATATAGGATTACAATATTATTGACTAGATTTCATAGGCTGTACTTCCCATCCCCATATTTTGTGACTTCCAATCTGTACCTCTCAATCCCTTCACTTTCCCCCACTATAATTGAAGCATGCTTAATACTGTAAATCCACTCACATTTCTTGAGCAAATGTGCTCACACTAAGTGTCAAAAATATTATCTCCTGTTTTTACTCAATTCAATCCTCATTAGAACCACGTGGGGTGGGGCATATGTCAGTCTGAATCTTAAAACGAGTAAGCATAGCTCAGAACAGTCAAGGCCCTTGCCCTAGGTTATCCACTAGTCAAGGGCTAAAGCCGATTTATGTCGTTTTTGTCGGTATTCAGTAATATTTTAGCACTGCAGATCTGCTCAGGGCACAAGACACTCGAAATGATAAATAATCCATGGCAATGTAAATAGCTGCCGTGTACATATTTCTCTCACTTTTTTGCAGTTCTTTCTGCCATGAGGAGACCCCTTTTGAACTGACAGGAAATAGCGGGCGTCTTCAGAGGGGTCCACTTTATCATGATAAGAAAATGATAGATCTGCTATTTTATTGTTGATACCATGGTGCTCGACCATTTTCTGCGGCGGTTTTAATATAGGTTTTTGGTGGAGTTTGGAGTATTTATTTCCATTACATGGTAATAACTCTATCCTGTAGTTGAATACATTTTGGAACTGCATTTATGATGATGAGATAGGATCCTTCAGAAGACAAGGATGCCCCTTTAGGTGTTAAGATAACTGATGGCAGTGTTTGGTCTGTTTTCCTTCTTGTACCTTTGTAATGATGAAAGTAGGAGCTAGAAATAGGAAAAATGAACCATACGTTGTTTCTGTCCTCAAGTAGCTTAACATGTAGATGGGTAAATAGACAAGGAACTCAGTAATTATGAAAAGGAATCAATCACAAAATGATGCTATTGAAATGCATAGGCTAGAAACCCACCTATGTCTAGGAAATAGATATGTTTTCCCCACACTGATCCATCTACCTAATCCCATGTGTCATTACTAATTGAACTGCCAAGGCAGAAAGGGTTATTACTGGCAATACAGCCAAACACAATTATTAGATCAACAAAACAGGGTAGTATTTTTTTCTAATATATTTTTATTGATTTCAGAGAGGAAAGGAGAGGGGGAGAGAGATAGAAACATCAATGATGAGAGAGAATCATTGATTGGCTGCCTCCTGCACACCCCCTACTGGGGATGGAGCCTGCAACCCTGGCATGTGCCCTTGACTGGAATTGAACCTGGGACTCTTAGGTCTGCAGGCTGACGCTCTATCCCAGTGGTTCTCAACCTTCCTCATGCCGTGACCCTTTAATACAGTTCCTCATGTTGTGGTGACCCCCAATTTCATTGTTACAAATTGAACATAATTAAAGCATAGTGATTAATCACAAAAACAATATGTAATTATATTTGTGTTTTCCAATGGTCTTAGGCGACCCCTGTGAAAGGGTCGTTCAACCCCCAAAGGGGTCGCGACCCACAGGTTGAGAACCGCTGCTCTATCCACTGAGCCAAATCAGCTAGGGCAGGATAGTATTTTTTAAATGTATTAATCTTAGAAACCAAAAGGATAAAAATTATGGGCTGTTTGAACCTGGGGATGGTTCCTAAGTGTGGACATCATGGACATGACCAAATATTGAGGATCTTTTGGTGTGTACCACGTATGCTGATGGACATTAGGAATAGGACCAAATTTCAAGGACATTTGGCATAGCCCAAATGTCTGCCTGGACGTTTTGGATGGGATCAAATGTCCTGCAATGATGCTTGACTCATCTCTTCTCTTATGCAGTCCATCTGCTAACAAGTACTGTTGATTCTTTCTTTAAAATGTCAAGTCTACCATTATTTTTAACCAGTTCTACTACCAGAAGTCTAGTCTTGGCCATCGTGGTCTTTCTCTTAGACATTGAAACATGTCTCTACCATTCTGTCTGCTTCCACCTACCTCTCCCCACTCTAGTTTTTTAATGCAACATAGATCGATCTTTTTTAAAACACAAGTTAGATGACTATGACACTTCTCTTATACAACTGTCATGCTACTTAAACTTACTCATACTTAAGGCCAAAATCCATATAATTGCTTATAATTTCTTATATTATCGTTCCAACTAAGCCATGCCATTAATTCTCTGACCTCTTTCCTACTAATTACCACTGATTTCTAAGTCCAGTCCAATCACACTGACTCCCACATGTCTCTGCTTTTGCTTTGGTACTGACATACTATATAATATTTAAATATGGTTTAGGTTTACTGTTAAGTGTCTGTCTCCTCCAGTGAAGATGATTTATGGAATTAGATGTGTGTGGTGTTTTTTAATTTTTTCCTGTTAGACTTTGATCTGTTCCAGGGACAAAGATACCCAGCTTAGAAAAGGTGCTGAATTAATATTTCTGATTAAAGGAATGATTTGTTGGAGGCACGATTATGCGATGAATTTAGTGGTATGAAAAAATGAGTTTAGTAAAATGTGTTTTTCATAATACCCTTATTTTAAAATGTAATGATATTTATCTATTTTATGCTGACTCTATGCTGCCATTATGAACAGTCTCAAAATATCAGGAGCTTAAGATCATAAAGGTTTAGTCTTTGCTCACAGTGCGTGTTCCAATAGGATTGGAAATGGGGAGTTTGGGTGGACTGTAAATAAACATTCCCTTCTGGGACCCAGGCTCTTGGAACGTCTATCATCTGGAACGTCATGATGTCAGGGAGAGGAGAGGACAGTCTTACCCTTCTGTTTAAAGGAGCTCTGACTGGAAGTAACATTTTATTGGCTTTATATTCCTGTAAATTCAAGGAAATGGGACAATATATTATCATCATGTGACTAAAAAGATCCTATCAGACATGAAATATAATTTGTGAAATAATTCCATTGAGTTTGACATTTTGATGTTGTTATGCTTAGCTTTCTATGAATGTACTAGGTACAGAAGATAATTTATCATCTTCACTTGTTTACATCAAAGGCTTGTGCACTAACAATAGTTGCTAGACCAAAGAGTCTAAACCACTAAATAATGAAAAAACATAAGTCTTTTGTATCAAAATGTTCTCCATAATATGAAATTTAAAATGTGAACTACTGATTTACAATGAGACACAAAGGAATTGTATTCAAACAAAATTTTACTGCTTTTCCACAGTACAAAAATACTATAACACAAACTAGAAATTAATATTTTGACGTATAACACAAAGCCTTGAGAAGCATTTAGGTTTAATGATAAAAAACAACTCACTTTTTTCTTTTTTAGCTTTGATGTGTGGAGGAAAATATATGGTTTGGAATAGACACTTGGATTCTAAAAAAAATGAATAGTTTCTTGTTAATAATTTAGAGAGTAACTTTTAGTACTCATTTTAAAAACATTGGATTTTAAAATTATTGTTTTAGTTGGTTTATTTTTTTTAATTTAAGCCAGGGGTGGGGAACATCTGGCCTGCGGGCCACATGAGGACCACAAAATCACTTGGTCTGGCCCTGCCAAGGCATTAGACCTGAGTTAATTAAATGTTTGATCAAAAATAGCAGGCTAATTTTTAAGCTGATAATTTTCTGTGGCTATGAATGGTGTTATAAATATCCACATGGCCCTTGGCAGAGAAAAAGGTTCCCCACCCCTGAGTTTAAGCAAATTCAAATGAAAGACTTACTGGATGAGAATAATGTTTGATATGGAGAAATTTCAGAATTCAAAATAATACTGATTTTTATAAAAAATCTTAATGTATAGACAGAGATAAATGAACCAGAAGTGTCCTTTAGATGTGTCCTTCCTCCTTGGCTATTACTTGCTATATGTGTGATGACTCTGCAGACAGCTGGCCAGTAGGAGAGATGATGGGTTCCAGCCAGGCCGAGAGAAAGGAGAATTAAAGGCAGTAAATGGAAATTCCCTCATTCCTGCGCCAGATTATTTTAGAACAGTGGTGCAATGATCTGTTCTTCTCTGGGTGAACATACTAGTACATATTGGATATCAGTCAAGTAATTAGGATCCACCAAAGTATAGCATATACACACACAAAAACCAGATACACACAAAATTAAGGAAACATAAATCTAATCAGGGTACTCATTTCTGAGACCTGTCAATTACTGTCCTCATTTCCCCAGGTTGCTGTAACAATATGCCATAGATCAGATGGCTTATAAACTACAGAGTTTTTGCCGGGCTCAGTGGTTGATTATCAACCTATGTGGACCAGGAGGTCAGGGCACATGCCCGGATTGTGGGCTCGATCTCCAGTGTGGGGCGTGCAGGAGGCAGCCAATCAATATTTCTCTTTCATCATTGATGTTTCCATCTCTCTCTCCCTTCCTCTCTGAAATCAATAAAAATATATATATTATTTTAAAAAGAAGAAAAGTGTCTTGTTATATTGAACAAAGAAACTGATATAATTCCTACTCCCAAAAAATCCAGAGGACTCATCATTAATATCCTCTCCTCTAAAGAATCATCTTGGAAAGCGTTGGTCCTTTGACATTAGAGATCTGATGTTATTATTCACATTATTATTTTTGAGACATTTCAATGATTTTCAGCCCCTTGTAACACCCAAGGCCATGCACGCATTAATTCCTGCAGAGCAACCACTTTCGACCCACTTCTCCTCAAGGCACATGGAGTTGAATGTCCCTAATAATTGTCCCGAGTGATGCATGCCTCCAAGGAGAAATGCCCCATTCCTGACTGCTTACTCTTTGGCAAACGGTGTACTGAGTGTCTCATATGCATTAATCCACTTACCCGTAGGTCATAGGAGCAGCTTTTACAAGATATGGACAAGCTTTTGGCTGCTCTCTTTAATACATTACATCTCTGCATTTATTTAATCGAAATTGTGTAAATAAATGAGGGTTATCATGAAAATTAAATGTTATGTGATAACTAATTCATTTGGAAATAATTTAACAGGCCCTAGATTTTACACTAATTGCTTTATGAGATTAATGAATTTACATAGTTATTTAAGTCTCATTACTTGGCAGAGTATAGGATAAGGAAGCTAGTGTACTAGTCCAAGAACTTCATTTGGCCTAACGGAAGTGGAGGAAAAAAATCCCTGCCTTAAAGCAGCGGCAGCTTCTACTTTCTATAGAGAACTGGCTGTCAAACACCTCAATCCAAACTTAATTAGATACCCTCCATAAATCATCCCCCATGATTATTTTTAAATTTGTATTGCAAGCAAAAAACAATTTAAATTTACTATTTATTGGTTAGATAAAGCACGTAAAAACCTGAAGGAAACTTTTAATTTGTTTTTAATTAAAAATATGATTTTCTCCAAAAAAATACGTTTTCTGTAAAGACATATCAACTTCTTTTACTGCTCACGGAACTGCACTTTCTGGTTCTCTCAGCCGGGCAGGAAGCCTGGACTTTGCACAGTCCCAGGCTCTAAATGACCAGTTTGTCCCATAGAATTGATGTAGGAGGATGGTGTCCATTCACGCTAGAAAATGCATCCGGCACTTAGTCTGAACTGGTGAGTAATACTCTATAGCAGTGGTTCTCAACCTTCTGGCCCTTTAAATACAGTTCCTCATGTTGTGACCCAACCATAAAATTATTTTCGTTGCTACTTCATCACTGTCATGTTGCTACTGTTATGAATCGTCATGTAAATATCTGATAGGCAGGATGGTCTTAGGCGACCCCTGTGAAAGGGTCGTTCGACCTCCAAAGGGGTCGCGACCCACAGGTTGAGAACCTCTGTTCTATAGGAATGACTCTCCAATACTGGCAGAAAAGAAGATTGTGCTAAACTGAATTAGAGTCACCAACCTTGATATGTGTTTAGCGAAGTTGTGTGCAGTGTAGTCGACAGTAACTTTAGTGAGCTGTATCCACAGCAAAAAAAAAAAAAAAAAAAAAAAAAGGTAATGGCACTTGTGTTATCTTATGATTTTCTTTTTCCTGGACACAGTGCCTCACCTGCGTCAGCGTGCACATGGACAGTCTTTAAGACCTTAATGAAACCATCCCTACTAGTCCAATCAAATTCACCTTGTCCTTCTTACCTTGAGAGTAACATCATACTGTTGAATATGGCCCAGGAATGTTGCCCTCTCTTTTGCCTCTGCAGAATTAAGTTTTGTCCAGGAAAAATAAGACTGCAAAATCTTTTTCTGTCCCTCTAATTTCTTAGGATTTAAATATGTAAAGTCTCAGTTTTAAACGGGGAGAGTCCATTGAAATAGTTAAGGAAAGAGATAGGGAGTTAGTTAGTAGTTTGTCCTTTGATCTCTGGTCCTGTGCCCCCTCCCCCTTAATCAGAAAGTCCTTGTTTTCCTTTTGTTGAAAAGGTTTGGCTGTGGTGATTGTCTCTCCAAAGACATGAAGGTCAAATATTTGGTACAAATGTTTCTTCATAGGGAGCAAAAGCCCTGTTCTAGGCTCCTGTTACCCTCCCCTAGGAAATCCCACAATTCAGTGATGTGAGCTTCTATGGAGATGGGAGGACTAGTCTACAAAACCTGCTTATGTGAAAAAGGAGTAGAAAAGAGACTTACATTTTGTCAAAATTTCCTCTAGCATGCCTGATACCAGCAAACGTGGGGTATGGGTACTGTTTTGTTCTGTGTGTTTTGTTTAAGGTCTTATGGTGCAGACTGCCCTCTGTTCTCATTCATTAACCTCAGCATCCATGGAAGTTACACATAGAGTGGGATTCAAGGGGTTCTGGAAGAGGAAGGGAAAATGTCCTGGCAACAGTAACTCTGTTCACCTTTAAGATTAGCTTGGTTATGCTCCTAACTGCAGACCTGGCTGAGTCACTAGAGACAAAGAAAATTCCTGGAAGTTGATTTCTGGGAAACAGAGAAAGAACCAGATATTATGTAACATCTGTGTAATGTTATACAATTTCTATTGTAGCAAAATAGCAGTTCCTCTCTTCATCTTTTTTTTTCCTTCATGGGTATAACACCCAATTTTATCTGTATCAAGAACATATGCTTTCCCAGTCTTCCCCAATAGCTGGTAGGTTATGTCCTTTTATTAACTTTTAATTGTTGCCTCCTTGACCCCCGGGTGAAAATTTCTATGAAGTTACAGCGCGTTGACTCACTTCAAAATTACTCAACGATCTTTGTGAACAAGTACAGATGTTGCCAAACTGCCCAACCTCCAGGTCACTGGCTTTCCATCCGAAAGGCTCCAGTGGTGACTGAAAATTGCCTTGTGACATGAACCAGATGTGCTGGCTGTCTAGAAGCAGAGCTGGAGAGGACCTGGCTATGTCTGTAATTTCTGGCAATGATACTCAAAACCTCACATCCTTAACCTTGGACTGCAGGCTCACAGGCATTCAAATGAGGGACTGGCATTTGACATGATGAATTATGTGTTTCAAGGTTGCAAATGGCTCAATGAGTTACTTCAAGAAGTTCCATTTGAAAAAGTTTATATTCCCATGTTAGATTGTGTCTACCTTGAAATGCTTATAAGTATTAAGAAATCATTTAATCAATAAAACATTTTAAAAAAGAAAATCATTTAAATGTATACGTTATGAAGAAAACAACAAAAACTTAAGGGTAATATAAAAAATCCAAACCATTTAAAGTTTATAAAGCAGCATCAATTTCAGGTCACTATATTCCTGGGATTTATAAAGGACTAAAGGCTCAGTGCATGGAATTCGTACACTGGTGGGGGGGCGTGGCCTGCGGGGATGAGCCCTCTGTGGGAGCGCTGGTCAACTGAGTGGCTGTGGACCTGCCCTCTGAGCCACTGCTCCCTGGTCCAGTATCTTCCCTGGAGCCGGAGCACTCACCTCTCCAGGGGACCCGGTCGGGCTGGGCCTAGGGACAGTAGCACTGAGAGGCGGTGGAGTAGGCCTCAGTCCCAAGGTGGCCACCAACCCGCCTCCTGGCCTCCAGCATCAGCTCTGCAAGCCAGATGGCAGCTCTGCGTGGCCTGGGGCCTCTGGAAGAGGCAGCAAGAAGTGAGCAGGAGGAGCCTGGGGCAAGAAGGCGACGATCGCAGCCCGGGTTCCTGCCTGTGGGCCCGGGTTCTCAGGGGAGCAGCCACTCATTCCAGTCAGCCGAGCTGCCCTCCCACCGTGGTAGTGCACTGACCACCATGTGGCAGCTCCTGCATTGAGCATCTGCCCCCTGGTGGTCAGTGTGCATCATAGCAACTGATCGACTGGTGGTTCTGGTCATTCCGCCATTTGGTTGTTGGGCTATTATTATATAGGATTTGGTTTCCCTTCCAAAGGAGAAGTGGCCCGCTATTTCATTATTTGTTGGAACCTCCATGTCCCTGGGTGCATGTTGTTTTATGTAAAACTTGTAATATAAAAAGTACAGTTTTATCTCTTGTTTTTTGGTTCTTTTCTTTAACCTACCTTATGGAAAACCTATGCAACACCTTTCATTTAATATCAAGAACTATACTAAAATTTTAATCTTGTAAAAGTATTCATCCACTCCAACATTTATATTTCCTCCTCAGAATAGCACTTGTTAGATGTTTTCATGTACACATCACCTTTATCCTCCTGAACAACCCTTGGATTTTGAATTATTATCCTTCATTGGAGAAGTGCAAAGACTGAGTTTTAGAAAACTAATTTTCCTGAGGCCATACAGTTAGTGAGTGGCATTGTTTTCTAATCTGAAGCTTTATGACCATTCTCATTCACATCATTCCATAAATTAAATGCTATGTTTTTAATCTATGAATATAATTAAAGACTAAACATCTCTGGACTACTAAGTCAAGGACAAGGCAATGCTTATATAAAAATCAATGGATAGGTCTGAGAGGTAGAATTAACTCAATATTTCTTTACGTTAAGTAAAGCAAAATGTAGGACGATGAAATTGAACACTCTGTATGTGGAATCTAATGAACAAAATAAACTGATGAACAAAATAGATCCATGGTGCAAATTCTTACTTCACTTTAATATTTGGCAGTTGATGGGCTTTTGTGACTTTTGGCCAAGGTAATTAGAAATGATGGTGCATTTATTCTCACTGATTGACATGTTTTATCCTTGACAGTTGAACAACTTAAGGACAAAGTGTGTCATTGATTAGCTGTCATCTCATCTCTTTTTCCCATGGAAGACTGAATCATATGCATTTCAAATGAACTAATGTTAGTCAAAGGGATCACATAATTAAGGCTTTTAACAAAATATTAAATGAAAAAGCATTAATAATTAAGAACAATGATCCATTAGTAACAAGGAGAAAAATTTTAATGGAAATATTACATTAAATAATTATTACCTTTAGAAAAAGCAAACTTCAAGAGGACAAATAATGAATATATGGGGACTCAGAAATTCAAGTATGTCTGGGTAAAATATGTCATTATTATTATCAAATTATAGCACAAATGACTGACAAAGGAAAACACTTTTCCATAGATATATTAAGAGTTTAATTATATATGTTTAAATGAAAGATGACATTTTGCATCTTATTTAGGATGAGATTAGAAAATAAATGTAATCAGTAATTATACAATGCATATATGGGCATGCATTTTGCATATGGCATTCACTAAATTAATAATTTTGATTCAAAGCCATTATCTGTCATTGTCAGTACATTAAATTAGAGTTACATGATTTCATTAACTAATGTATTATAAGAAAGCTTTTATTTTTTTAAAGCCATTTTCTTTTGTAAAAAATACATTTTTATTGATTCAGAGAGGAAGTGAGAGGGAAAGAGGGATAGAAACATCAATGATGAGAGAATCATTGATCGGCTGCCTCCTGCACACCCACACTGGGGATCGAGCCTGCCACCCAGGGATGTGCCCCAACCAAAGCCATTTTCTTATTAAAATAAGTTTCTGGGTTATATTTCATTTACTTTTTAAAGGAGGCACTTTTAGGTATACATTTTCAAATAGTGAGATGTGAGATGTAACGTTTCCCATAAATTAAATCCAAGCAAAACAAAATTGATTACAGTTCCCAATATTTTATTCATTTTCCCTTTATTTTTAACATATAATGTATTTGGGTAGAACTCTATGTACTCAGCTGCTATCAAATAATCCTTTTTGTACCTGAAGTATCATGACCTCTCAAAATACATCACTAGGTTGCCATAAGTGCTTATGACCTACCTGGTCAGCACCTAGTGGACTGCCATTGGGCTAGTCCATTAAGACCATGGTGACTCAGATTTCTCTGTTGTTGAATAACCAGATTGGATCAGATGATGCCTCCTGTCCATAACCCATGACATATTTTACAGGGTAATTTTTAGGATGAGGAACATAGGTTTTGGTGGGTGATTCAATATGTTAATTTGGCAAGTAATTGAAACCTCGATGAGACTTGATTTGTAAACCCCAAAATGGGAATAATAAAACAGGTGATGAAATAATAAACATATGTTGAATTTATTTTTTAATGAATTCTCATTTAGACCTCATAGAAGCCTTAACATGGAAATATGGTTAGCACAATTTTGAAAAGGAGATTTTAAAGAGTATCTAATTCCCATTTATTGAAAGTCCTAACTGATGATAAATTAACCTTGTCTCTGGCTCAAAGTAATCTTTCACTGAAACATAAGATCTCTATTTACCTAATAGAATAAAATCAAGTCAAAGTACTTTAAACTATAATTCACTATTCAAATATTAAAAGTTATGATTTATGCAGAACAGTTGAATCCAAGGTACTAAACCTATATATAACATGTTCAGCTTTCGCTTTTCTGATAGGATAATGTCAGGATTCCTAAATAATTAAAGATAACCCAATTTATCAAGGTTTGCTGTGTAACCAATATATTCTGTTTATTAAAATAGCACACTAAACATAATAGACCCCATGATATTTTCCAAACATCTTTATACTTGTAAAGTTGTTTTAAGATTATACTTCACAATTACAACTTAATGTAAAATATGGATCACATAAGGGGTTTTGTACGACTTGTGAGCGATTGAAAAAGGAGTTACACTTGGGGAATTTTAAACTATGTTCACAGGACATGCTTTGTAAATGTCACATACTGTTAGCGATGTGACAGTGAGTAAAATGATCAAGTAATAGAAATGAAAAATACCAGCCTCCAGTCAGCAGCAAAAAGTAGCCAATCTGGAACACCAGGTGGAGAATTAACTGCAATTCAATTATCTATATTAAAATGACTCCTAGGTGCAATTGAAAAAGATGCAACATTAAAAAAAGAAAAATGGACCATATGTAGCGGGTAAAAAAAAAAAGTCAATCCAAACTGAATGACTGTTGTCCATAAGGCATTTGTTTTGTCATGGGAGAGATTGATGCATGTGATTCTAGGCACACTGTCCTCCTTGTGAGAAAGACACTCTGGTGTCCTGTTCTTTCCTAATTCAAATAGACAAAAAGACATTTTTAAATAAAACAAATTCTTTGCCCTTGGATTTTTCTATTTCAACTTTGTAGTGGTTGAGTTTAGAAGTAGAATTTAAAGAATAAAAAAATACATTTAAATATGACAGAATAGTTTGAATCACAGCAATCAGAAAATTCAGGTTGAAACAGCAATTCGATGCTGGATTACCTATCAGATAGCTAAAGACGAAGTGAGTTGATGATGTCCAATTGTAGTGTTGGTGTGGGCAAACTGGGATGGGTCCTGTTATATAAAACTAGAGGCCCAGTGCACGAATTCGTGCATGGGTGGGGTCCGGCCAGCCGGCCCCGATTGGGGCTGACTGGGGCCAGACTGGCCCCGTCATCATTTGGGCTGGTTGGCTGGCCGCAGTGCACGTCATAGCAACCCGAAATTCTGGTTATTCTGGTGGTTCCTATCGTTCTGGTTACTTGCCTTTTATATATATAGATTAATGGAAGTATGCATTCAACAGCATGTCCTAGGGCAGTTTGGAAGTAATGATCATATTTTAATATGTTCATTGACTTTGGATAAGCAGTTCCAGTTCTGGGAAGCTATTTGTCTGAAGGATGCTTAATTACCTATAGAGATACATGTACACAGGTGTTCACGGGAACATTATTTATAGTGGGAAAAGATGAGAAAAATGTGGGCTATCCCAGTAGTAGTACATGTTTGAAAATCAAAACTAACAGAAAATAATGTAACAAGAAAAAAATATAGCGAGAAAGCAAAAGACATTAGTATAGCCACTGTGGCCAAAAATGTGTAACATTTTTCATCTCCCAAGTGTGCTGACAGTACTTAATAAATGATTTCCTTGTGAATTCATTTAATAGTGTGTATAATTAGAAATGTAAAACACACCCATATAAAAATGCAAGGGCAGGTGGCAATATAAACAAACATGTAATTGATTCACTTTTTAACAGTGATTTCAGTACACTTATTAACATAGGTAATTGAGTTAAAGATTGTGTGCATGCATTTTCAAAAGATTAATCAAGTCACATGTATAAATTAATAAGTACCTGGCACTTTACTTTAAAATCATTTCATTTGCATTTCTTAATTTTTTAAAACACTTTACAAAACATTACTTTTAATGGTTGCATACTAACAGGATTTGAATATATACCTATTGCTGAATATTTTGTGTTTCTAATTTAAAGATATAAAGGTTAAGTTTGTGATGACAGTGTATAAATAGGTATCATATATCTTCGTAATCAGGTTCCTCATTTTTGGAGTCATGGAATATTAATGATGCTTTAAAGTTTATGAAAATATTTTAAAGTTCTTACAGAGTATCAACAGTGTGTTTCCTAAAAAGACTGCAACATTTGCAGATGATGTTTGGTGGTGGGTGTTTCTATTGAGTTTTGTGCTTTTTCCTTTGTTATTTTGATCGGCCTTCACCATCCTATTGTCTGTGTGCGTGGGTTATGCTTATATGTATACAAGTTCATTGGTTGATCTCTTTCCAACCACCTACCCTCCCCTGCCTTCCCTCTGAGGTTCCACAGTCTGTTGGATGCAATTCTCTATAAAACTCAAGCCCCCAAAGATCATGACTGCTAAAGCAACCTGGATAAATAATTCAAAAGGGATGTAAGTTCCAGGTAACCAGGGACGCTGTGTTTGGTAACTGCTACACATCTCAGGCCTCAATGAGGAGTCCCCTGGTGCAAAGTGGAAGCAATGTATATCATTGCTGGATGCTCAGGATAGGGTAAGCAGCAAAGTCAAGTTTATGTGTGTGTGTGTGTGTGTGTGTGTGTGTGTGTGTGTGTGTGTGTGTGTGTTGGGGGGGTGGAATAAATGAATAAAGGTGAAAGGAAATAAAAAAGATGAAAGGGAGAGAGAGCATATGTTAGGAGTAAGGAGAGAAGACTCAACCTACAGATTCAGCAACATGAAAAGAAATAAAAGTTACTGATTTTAGGTTAGGTAATAGTCTGAACTCCAAACAATTATATCAGCAAATTCTCCTACAAGTAAAAGTATGAAAAGGAGTAGAGAAAGGTTGATATTTTATGTAGACTTGTCTTTGAGTTCCTTGAATTTTTTGCAGCGTAGTTAGTATACTGCCTAACTCTTAGTTGAGAATCAATAAATACTTTTAAAATGAATGCTGAGCTATGTTTCTACTTTATATATCATATAATTTTATGTCCCAATAACTCAGAAAGGTAAGACATTATCTCTGAGTTACAGGGGAATAATCTAAAACTTATACACAAAATATCATAAAAAGCTGTTAAACAGTAGATGTAAATTTCAAACTCAGATCTGTGAGATGCCATATTTGACAACTTTCTCATTTCCTGTTACTATTTGCTCTGCCACTATGTGCACACTTGAAAAATAAATAATTAGCCTTGTGTTTTCATATATGCAAAACAGCTAGTCCACTGGAAGAAAATAAAGGTAGTGAAAAAGCTAATGGAAGCCCTAACTGGTTTGGCTCAGTGGATAGAGCATCGGCCTGCGGACTGAAGGGTCCCAGGTTCGATTCCGATCAAGGGCATATCCCCAATAGGGGGTGTGCAGGAGGCAGCTGATCGATGTTTCTCTCTCATCAATGTTTCTAACTCTCTATCCCTCTCCTTCCTCTCTGTAAAAAATTCAATAAAATATATTTAAAAAGCTAATGGAAGCAAAAAAAAAGACTTTTAAATTATTTGAAAATCATAATTCTAATTATGTTTCACCATGTAATATATTTTAAAACGACATTTTGGGGCTTTTTATTGTTTCTGTTGCTTAGGTAAAATCAGGTTGGTGGGATTTTGTAAAACTTTCAACAGCAGTGATCTATGTATGTTTAAATCCCTTTGCCTCATACAATTGTATTGAGTCTAAAGAGACAATTGATATTCACTTAAATATTCAGAAAGTTCATCAATCTTCATAAGAATTTTCATTACTATCGTAGGCAGAAGTTTAAAATGTATCTGTCTGGAAAACAATGAGAAATATAGGCATTTCCATTAAGAAGAATGTAAAACTATCAATGTTTTTTTTTTCTCCAAGTCAACTCATTTGCCAAAAATTGAACACCCATACATTGATTTTTCCCTGATAAAATTAGTTTTAAAAAAATCTCTCATGAGCAAAAGTTCAGTAAGGATGCCAATGAAGAGAGTCCTCCTCGAGCATTTATCTTCATTCACTCAGACAGGAAAGGAAAACATTTTATAATGCCTCTTTTATATAGATTTGATTTCCATAGAACTGTTTTTTAGATATATTTTTATTGATTTCAGAGAGGGAGAGAGATAGAAACATCAATGATGAGAGAGAACCATTGAACAGTTGCCTCCTGCACGCCCCCTACTGGGGATCGATCCCACAACCAGGGCATATGCCTCGACCAGGAATCAAACCATGACCTCCTGGTTCATAGGTTGAAGATCAACCACTGAGCCAGGCTGGTAGGGCCATAATGTTTTTTAATGCATTATTGCCTTTCTCCTCCAAAGGGATTTTGGGGCAGGTAGGATACAATGAGATCTGAAAGGACCCCATTGTTGATGCAGGACAATCAATTGTCACTGCATACACCTTCACTGTGCCTTGAGAAATCACTACCACCTCTATGTACTCCTATGTCTTCCTGACCCTAACTTTTCCAGCCTTTGAAATGTACTCTCTGTTCCTAATTCTGTTCTTTGAGATTCAAGACAACACTCCACAACCTGCTTGTGTTTTCAGGGAATTAAGATGCTGGTAATGATCACAAGGATAACAGCATAGTTACCATCATAATCATTGCAGATATAATAGGCACTCCACTGTCTTTCTGAAGGTTTTTTTCCCAGCATGCCCGGAGCTTGTAAAGGTGCAACATTGTTTGTCATAAAACCTTGAATGGAGCCTAATTTCTGCTCTACAGTAAAATCTTGATATAATGATCATCTGTTCATGTGTTCATAATTTTATACATTCTATAAAACATAGGATTTTGAAGATGAGAGCAGTAAATTTACAAGGTTTTATTCTGACAATGTGTTTTTTAATATATTTTGATATGTTTTGCAAATTATACTGTGATAACTTTTTGTGGTATGCAGGTGGCTATGCTCAGCTCCATGCTTAAATTAAACACAATAAAATCATAGCATGCACTTCTATATTTTTTATTACATTGATTTTCATACCTCATGAATATTTCTCATTTTCTAATGTGCATTTTTGTACGGCAGTTATGCTGGAATGTTCCCAGTCAAAGTAAACTCTATGGAATTATTAAAAACTGGTTTATCAATGTCCGTTTACTCCAAAAGTTCAAGTTCCGGTTGTATCTTGATAAAATTAGCGAGGGAGCAGGTACACATGTGAAAAAGATTGTTTCTTGAGAAACACTGAAAATGTTCTACGTTCATGTTGGGTTGAAAGACATTTACAGAGACAACTGAACCTTGGAATTGTGTCCTTAGCATGAACCAGAGTATAAGGTATTTTGCTACATGGTTGAAGGGACAGACTCTGAAGCCAAATGCCTATGTTCAAGTGTTTCTGCTACCCCTTGCTATCTGTGAGGTTCTCAATACATCTCTTAATTTCTCCATGCCTCACACTTTTCACATTCTTGATCAAGAAAAATATGAAAGAAAAGAAGGGAGAGAGAGGAAGGGAGGGAAAGAGGGCGGGAGAGCAGGAAGGGAAGGAAGGAAGGACAGTGTATTCATATAATGGGAATACTGTGATAACAAAACGGATGGTGCTAAGAACTGTGCTGTCCACTAAGTGTGCTCTCTACAAGTTTATGCGGCCACTACTACCACTGTAAGGTGGAGATGACCCTCATGTTTTACAAATAAGCAGTGTTATGGACATTGAATTATAGCTCATTTAAAGTCAAATCATTACTCCGTTGTTAAGAAAATATTAAAATCCACTCCTCAGTTTATGTAAAGTCTGTTTTGTGTTTTTGTTTTATGGGAGACATTTTTCTCTGTATTTTATGAGATATCAAAATTGGCGATTTGTTTAATTGATTTACTCCATTAGTGATATGTCCTTGATCTCTTACTTTAGATACTATCAGGAAATACAGAAGAAGTAGCATCAGGTTTCTGTTGGATCACAAATGGAGTAAAACAGGGATTTTAAATATGTCTTTGAATACTGGGCCTCTACCCCTTTCAGTGAACAACTTTGGGCAAGATATTTAACTTTTCTAAATCTCGATTCCTCATCTGAAAAGTGAGAATCATAAAAACATTCTTCATGATTCATTAACTAATCCAGTTGTCTTTTCCAGAAATATATTCATAATTGGATATTGAAATATGCATGGGAATATTTATTGTAGCATTATTTATAATAGTACTAGTAAACAGTGCCATTAACTATATGGATACATCTCCCTTGATAGGGAAATAAATATAAATTATTTTGTAAGAAATCTCTAGCTTGGGCAGTTTGGCTCATGTTTGAGTGTCGACCTCTGAATCAGGAGGTCACAGTTCCATTCCCAGTCAGGGCACACACCAGGTTGTGGGCTTGATCCCCAGTGGGGGGCGTGCAGGAGGCAGCTGGTCAGTGATTCTCTCTCATCATTGATGTTTCTCTCTCTCCCGCTTCCTTCCTCTCTGAAATCAAGAAAAATATATTATTAAGATATCTCTAGTTAACCAAAAGGATAGTTTTTATCTACAAAATAAAAACAAATCAATGCTAAAAAAATAATTTCTTGTACAATGACAGACAAGAAGCAGTGCTCGCTTTCATTGGTAGAAGATGAAATAGTGCTCGCTCTCATTGGTAGAAGATGAAATAGTGCTCGCTCTCATTGGTAGAAGAAGGGCAGACATACATAAAAATCCCGTCTTTGAAATGCCAGGGATTTCTACAAGGTAGTGGATAGCCAAGGTCAAACCCATCTTTGGGATGCATTAAATGTAGTGTTTGGGAATGCTCAGGGATTTTTTTTATAGAAAAAGAAATATCAATTTAGTTTTGAAGGTTGAGTGGGAATTCACAAAGCAGAAAAATGGAGAAAATCCAATTATGGCTGAAAGAAATAACAGTTTTACTCAGGTATGTTCAATCTGTGTTATATTGTTGGGATGGAAACTTGGTTAGTTGTTTTGTGTGTGTGTGTGTGTTTTAATCTCATACTCTTTAATTATTAACTTCAGTTAATCTCTGCAAATTGGATGCCAGTGTGATACTATTAACCATGTGAATCACAGAGATGCCTGGGAAAAGTGCAGGTGTGAGAGAATCTGTGGTCACAGTGTGAATAAATATAGCCCACCTTCCACACATGCGTGCACAGCTTCATTCTCCTTTTCACATCCTTTCTTAAATATTAATATCATCTAAATATTTTAAAAATACCTTTATCTCCAAAGATTCTACACATACAAGTAATCAGTAACGTATATTTCTATGCTGTTCTTGGTTGCACAAATGATTTCAGTGGCCCCCGGGAAATCTCGGAAACATGAGCCCTTTCGTTCAAGCTTAATTACAACATGTCCTTCTCTCATTCCTCTTTCTTGCACCTTGTTCTACACATACAAGTAATCAGTAACGTATATTTCTGTGTTGTACTTGGTTGCACAGATGATTTCAAGTGGCCCTCAGGAAATCTCGGAATCATGAGCCCTTTAGTTCAAGCTTAATTACAACATGTCCTTCTCTCATTCCTCTTTCTTACACCTTTATTCCTGCTATACCTCTGCTTTAACTTCACTGATTAAAAAAAATAGTGCACTCCAGTCCCACCCAACAAGCTCCTAGTGCATCATCATTCTGAAGCACCCACCTCCCACTCATCAACCCTGGACCACCTGTCTCCTCATCCCTCGATTCCAGGAAGGATGCCGAGCACTTCTGAGAACGTACCTGACAGGCACTAATGGTGCCACCACTCACTTGCACTCTTCCATCCACAATGAACTCCTCTCCTTTCCTATACTTTACTAAAAGCATCACCGGGACAGCTTCCTAACCTCATCAAGGGTTTTAAGTAAGGACATGAGATTCGGAGTCAGAGGGCCTGGGATAGAAACTCCTCTCTGTTACTGAAGAGTGGTGTATCTCTGGACCTCAGTCAGCGTCTGGGAACGCAACATCAAATAATGTAGGAATGTGGGTTACATGGCACAGTGGAGGGTTCTTTCAACCCTTGCAGGACATATTAGATAATGGTGTTCTTATTGTTACTTCCCACTGTGGCTATTCAAGAATGTCCTCACTCCTCACAGATGTTTAACTCCATTCATTCCATGTTTTCTCTTGACCCTTGAATATACCTAATGCTGCAGTGAGAAAATAGAAAGGATCATGGGGGCCTCTTCGAGCTTTCTTCCCCTTTTGGGTCATTACCTGTTTCCGAACATTTTCTTCTTCTATCCGAATGTATAAATACAGGTGATTCTCTCTGGCTAACATTTTCACTTGTGCTTTTTACCCTATGTCATGTCTAATTCATCTTTAGAGAATGCTCTGTTGTGGACAGTGGCTCCCACGTGACTAAGTGATATAGGCTGCGGGAGGTGCAGCAACTACACAAAGCTTGACCAGGTGCATGTAATTGAGTAGATTCAAAACCCGAACATAGTAAACATCTTGACCACGCCCTTACTTTGCCTCATGGAAATCTGGCTATAAAATGAAGACTCAGTTTGCAGGCCGTGGCAACGTCTCTCTAATCAGAGGGCAGCGTCCCACCTAGCCCCAGCTTTATTCACTTGTCTGTCTTTTCTAATCCTTCACTGCCCTCCATCATGTTCACCCATGGCTGTGCTGGCGCGGCACACTCCATTACATCGCTGCTACTTCTTGGGGAAGGGTGTTGGACAGTGGGGTGGTATTGCAGTGTCTTTTAAATTTGATCAAGTCTAGAAAAAAGGCATATTTTTTAAAAATTAATAATACCCCCCCCCTCATGACTATATATATTTTTAGAATATTGTTGACACTATTACAAATGTCCCCCATCCCCTCCCCTCTTTGCCCACCTCCACTCAGCCCCTGTTCCCCTCCCCTGGCCTTCACCACACTGTTGCCTGTGTCCATGGGCTATGCATGAATTTTCTTTGTCTGATATCATTCTCATGCTCTCCTCCACTGTATTCAGCCTTCTGTTCTTACTCCATTAAAAGTGCTTGAACCAACCACACAGCTCAATCTTTTGCTGCTAAATATGATGCAATTTTAAAATACCAAACTTTATTAAACGCCCCCTGTTTATGACATATATACTAAATTGCAGGTGCTTCATTTCTTGGAGAAACCATGGATCCCCACAAAGAGCAGATTTATTCTTGTTTTAGACACATTGTTAATTTTGGCTGTGTCATTATTTAGCTCACTGCATATCAGTAAGGGCCAATTATATGGGTCAAAAAAGGATGATTGATGCACTATAAAACCAGTGTCAGGTGACTGAAATGAAGAAAACAAACATAGAAAATGGATTCCGTGTATAATATCTATATATATAAAAGGCTAATATGTAAAGTGTCCCCTCAGGAGTTCAACCAGGACACTGGGAGTTCGATCACTAGCTATGATGTGTGCTGACCACCAGGGGGCGTCACGGAATGAAGGCAGGCCCCGGCTGGCAGCTGGCAGCTGGGAAAGGTAGGCCCTGGCCTGCAGCTGGAAGACCCCGATTGGCCCTGATCACCAGTCAAGCCTATGGACCCTACCTGTCCACGAATTTTGTGCATTGGGCCTCTACTTCTTAATGGTATACACAACTTAAATTATGGCCCAGTCATACTAAAAAGTAAAGCATGCATGATGCACTTTTAGGGGGAAATATCATTTTTTAAATTAGTACCCAACTGAAAACGAGATCATCAGTTACCTCTCATCACCCTTGAAACCACAGTCCTTTTTTCAATGAATAACTTTATTTACTTCCCTTTCATCCCCGACCCTTCTTTGAAACTATATTCCCTACCTTTAAATATTATTTCTAATTATCAGAACCGTATATCTAACTGTCTACTTCAAGTATGAGCTTCCTACAAAGCTGCCTCAAACTCAGTGTGAATCAACTAAACTCATTTTCTCCTTACACCACGAACATATCAGCTCATTCCGGTCTCGAGACATTTTCATTTCACCCTTGCTGTTGCAATATAGAGGAATTCTCTTACCTCTATATTATTGACTGTGTTTTTGTTAAAAATTTCCCTTCCCTCTGTCAGACCTATTTTTACAGGATTTTACCCTAGTGCCTCTCAATGTGAGAGGAAAAATCTTCTCATCCTGTATTAGTCTAGGCTAGGTCACTTTCTTTGACAAGTTCAATTTGAGCATATTCTGTAAGGACCATTATGTATGTGACTCAGTTACTTCTGTTTTTCCCCCTGACATGAGAATGGGTGTGCCCCAATTGGAAACGATTTCATCCTAAGTTCTAGAGAGAAGCACCATGAAACTGAGACTCTAAAATCATGCCTGGAATGAGGTCAGTGTGCTGTAGTTATTTGTTTACTTACTGACAAACTGTTCTCTCCTTCTACACATAGTCATTATTTCATTGACTATCATCACCATACACTCAATTACTGAAACCTGAAATATGGAAATCATCCCTTTTCTCTTTGTACTTTACTTATCATGTGAAGTTAATATTCTTTATAACAAATAAGGTTACTAACATTTAGGTTCAATGAGCTAACTATTTAGGTTCAAATCACAGTTCTGCCCTTAGCTCTATGGCCTTGGGAAAGTTACTTAAGCTCCCTGTGTGTCCATTTCCTCATCTTAAAATAGTACACAAATGTCTGCTATCATCAATATTGATTTTACATCTCTAATTTTATTCTAACCCACCCACTGCTCTGTCCTTATCACCCTGAATTAGCTAGGCTTCCATCTTCTTCATTTTAAATATTGAGTTGTTTCATAACAGATATACTCAGCAACCTATTGTCTTCTTCAATCCTTTACCTCACTATAACTAGAAGGATCTCTCTAAAACACAATCCTGATTATACTACTCTTTCTTTTAAAGAATCTGAAGAGAGGGTCCATAATCATTGGAATACAAAGTCCTGTATAAAGTTGTATTTCTTACAAAGACATGGTTTTCTCTCATCACACAGCTTGTGATTGTGGTCAAACTTAGAATCAGGTTAGGATGTAAATCTAGGATTTCTGAATCCAGAGCCACTATTTTTCACCAACTTTCCCCAATCGTGAAGTCTAATGTGCCTTTAGTACAGCATCTATAATCTCGATTTTTCTGAGAAATTAAATCAGGAATACTGTCTAGTAGTAAATGTCACATGTGTGCCAAGCATGTACTTCCCTCCCCCCACCTTGAAGTAATTTAAATAAATAATTATTTAAAGTAAGTTATTCATGATATACTTATATTACAATCATCTATATAGACCTATACAATCAAATATGACCTAAGATTAAACTACAATTTACCCCCTAGGACTCACATTATGACTTTATACAGTTATATTTCATGTATGAGTTCAGGGCTTATGTTTAGCTTTTATTTATTAATTAAAATGCTTTTTTTTTATTTTAGAGAGAGAGGAAAGGGAGAGAGTGAAAAACATGGATGCGAGAGAGAAACATCAATAGGCTGCCTCCTGTACTCACCCCAATTGGGGATCAAACCCGCAACCTGGGCATGTGCCCTGATTGGGCATTAAACCGACAACCTTTGGGTGCACAGGGCCTGCTCAATCAACTGAGCCACACCTGCCAGGGCTAGCTCTTACTTTTTATCAGCACGAGACTTGGTCTGTATGTCTTTTCAAAACAATTCTACCTTTAAAAAATATTTCAATCACATTGAGTAGAAAGTGGAATGAAGTACATGAGTTAATTGATTATTTGAAATAAAATTGATAATTTAGTTGGATCTCTTAGACTAATAAGTTTTAGCAAACAACTAGAAGACATGATATGTTTTTTTCCACCTATACATTTGCACCTACTATTTGCAAGGATCTCTTTGAGTTTCCATTGGAACACTATACAAAATTTTTAAAAAGAAAAGTAAATAAACCATACAATTTCATTGAAACTCAATTTTATAATTGTTTTTATCCTGCTGTAATTCATGTACTGTCTTATTTTTTAAGCACTAGATGGAAAGAATGCTTGTATTTTATTTATAATTGGGAATGAGATGGATTTCCCTCCTACTGTTTATTGTCAGTATCTTATCCAAAAGCAGTGGGGGGAAAAATCTGCCTTCTACTAATTTTTAATTTGTGAACATTCGTATCTTTTTTTCAGCAGGAAACATACTCCATAAGCTACAGAAACAGATGCATATCACCACATAAAAATAGGTTCACTCACTCTGGCCGGTTGCTTAGTGGTTAGAGCGTTGGCCCCTAGATTAAAGGGTCAAGGGCATGTCCTTGGGTTGCAGAGTTTGGCCCTGGCCGGAGCACGTGTGGGAGGCAACCAATTGATGTGTCTCTCTCACATCAATGTTTCTTTCTGTCTCTACCCCTCCCTTCCACTCTCTCTAAAAATCAATGGAAAAAATATCCTCGGGTGAGGATTAATTTAAAAATTAGGTTCACTCATTTTTAGATATTATGAAAAGCTGCTCTTTTATCAGTTATGCACAATATCTTCACCTCAGCATACAAATGCTTGTCAACACACAAAGGCCTTCTGCAAAATTTTTGTCAATGAATTGTATCAGGTTTGAAAATCTGTAATTATTGAGCAAGCTTGAAATTAGACAAGTTTTTAAAGGTTACAACTGGAAAAAAAAGTGATCTTAGAAGGAAATTCACAGGTGATATTATTCACAGGTGGTATGGATGCCATTACAGTATCCATCTTGTTTATTAATGTCAACATTATATTTTGAGGAAGCCAAATATGCTACTGATCTTGATTCTAGCATTAATTACACAAAGATTCTAACTTGAATGATGGTATATATAATGTTTTGAGCATCAAACAGTATTGTTTTTGTAAACTGGGTCGTTTCACATATACGCTTTATACTGGTTTCTTACATATATGCTTTATATTGTTTGAAAAACCAAATACAAGGTGTCCCAAAAAATGTATACACACTCTTTTTGATACCTGAATTAATGTTTCTTTCTTTTGAGATTTAAACCATTGGAATTAATAATTATTCAAAGGGTATATACATTTTTGTGACACCCTATATATCTGTTCTACTTTTTATTGGTTTTTTGTTTTTTGTTGTTTTTGCTTGTTTGTTTGTTTTTTAGTTTTAGAAGCTATTTATAAGGAAAGAAAACTTGGCTAGGCCAAAAAAATTCTGAATTCTTGACCTGTGTTTGTCTCTGACTCACTCTGATGGATCTTACTGTTCTCATATTTTGAATGAATTGTTCAGGCATTGTTACCTACTCCTTCCCAATTTCAGTAAGTAAGGAGTGCTCTGAACTGGGATTGCAGTTCTAATTTTTGATAAAACAGTCACTGAATGTTAAAGAAACAGTAAAGTATAAATTGTCCTGTCAACTTAAATTTTTCTCTTCAAACTTTCCTACCTTATATGAAAGATTATAGAAATAATTCATCTTCTAGTCTCCAGAATAAGGTATTCAAATAATTACAGTATTTCCACTCTAGGTTGGATTTCAAATTTAAGTTGTGCCAGGAAATATTTTATTTCGGTGCCAGAATATATAAGCCTATGCTAATTTTTATGAGTAAGTTAAACAATACACCAATTTTCTTACTTTTTTTTCTGTAGAGTGTAGCTGATGAAGTGTTATAGCTGTCTCACTTCTTAGTTTTCTTCATGCTAAGTATACCTGCTATTCATTCATTGAAAACCTTTCTATTTTAATCGATGTGTAAGCAAATTCTGGAGAAATACATTTCTAACCAAAGTAGTTGGAAATGTTAATTAACATTTGAATGAATGGCTTTCTTGAAGCTCATTTACAAAGGATGACGCAAGGTAGGAAAACTTTAATACACTAAAGAAATTTAAATAATTTGTATTTGGAGGGATACAAATAAGCCAAGATTCTAAATTTAGAACTAGGGACTCAGAAGGAGCATTCATCTTGAAAAATTCTCATCATCTCATTCCTGCCAGCAGTGTTTGACCATGTCTACAGGTCTTTTGTGGGATCCACTCAGGTTTAATGGTTTAGTGATGAGAAATAACACCAAGTTGGAGCCCGGGCCTCTGTGCCCAGTGGTTAGAGCAGCAGCTCTTGCACTGAAGGGCACATACCTGGGTTGTGGGTGTTTAAGTCATTAGTGATGATAGGAGTGACGATAAGGAAAAATATAGGAGTTTTTATGTATCCATATCCATCATCTCCACTGGGGCATGAGTATGGGTGTATAGTTTTATTACAATAAATATAAAATGTATATGTGATTAAATTTGAAAAGCACAGACTACATAGTTATTTGTATTTATACATTTTTGTAGGACAGACATAAGTCAGTTGGGACTGGCCTACATTAAATAACAACGTAAAAATGAGATCACTTGTTAATTATGTTTTGTTTTATAAGGCACTAACAATTGTAATTACAAATATTTGTGATTGACCCAATTTTACATTAATCCTCATGATATTTAACTTAGGAATTGGCAGTGTGCATTATTGTATGCTGTTTAAATGTCACATCATCTGATGTAACTGTGTGTAAAAATTGGTCCCTCTTGGCAGTGAAGAGTAGACTACTAGTGAGAAAACCATTCTGAATTCCTTCAGGATTTCTGCTTTTGATATTCACCAATCAAAGATGCTCAATTTTAAATATTCATCTGCCCAAAGGCCATCTGTGATAAATTATTTCCGAGAGAGGTTAGATAAAATGTAAATAGTGAAGTACTAAATTGTAATAAAGGAGAAATATTAAAAACTGTCCTACAAACAAAGATAATAGGAATTAGAGCATGTTACCAAACAAACTTAACTGAATTATTATTTAAAGTCAATTCTGGTAGATAATTTATGATCTATTCATGTTTATTCAAGAACTATTTATAGATATAATTGAAGAGTTCTAATTTAATATGATTGAAATTGACATGAAAAAATAAAACATTCTATTAAACTCTTGACATGTTAACTAACTCTACAGATTATATCAATCTATTATTTCTAAAAGTCTACATGTGGGTACACTATGCATCATTTCAGATGACATTTAATTGCTACATGGCATAACCGTACAATAACTTTCACCTGTATTTTGTCAAGTATATATTTTAAAGTTCTGCCAATCTGTTGACTTCTAGCTAAGTTTCCCCTAGTGCAGCGGTTCTCAACCTGTGGGTCGCGACCCCTTTGGTGTTTATTCAAGAACTATTTATAGATATAATTGAAGAGTTCTAATTTAATATGATTGAAATTGACATGAAAAAAATAAAACATTCTATTAAACTCTTGACATGTTAACTAACTCTACAGATTATATCAATCTATTATTTCTAAAAGTCTACATGTGGGTACACTATGCATCATTTCAGATGACATTTAATTGCTACATGGCATAACCGTACAATAACTTTCACCTGTATTTTGTCAAGTATATATTTTAAAGTTCTGCCAATCTGTTGACTTCTAGCTAAGTTTCCCCTAGTGCAGCGGTTCTCAACCTGTGGGTCGCGACCCCTTTGGGGGTTGAACGACCCTTTAACAGGGGTCGCCTAAGACCATCGGAAAACACATATATATCTACATATTGTTTTTGTGATTAATCACTATGCTTTAATTATGTTCAATTTGTAACAATGAAATTGGGGGTCACCACAACATGACGAACTGTATTAAAGGGTCGCGGCATTAGGAAGGTTGAGAACCACTGCCCTAGTGGTTCCTTTGCTCTCTTTTCCTTGGACCACACCTTCTATCAATATCATGTACTAGTACATATTGCCATGTCATGTGACCTCTGGCTTCAGAGTATATCCCATTATGTCTCTCTTTGGTTTCCACACTAGACATATTTATCAAGTTTATTAGAACATTTCATCTTTTTTTTTTTTAAATATATTTTATTGATTTTTTACAGAGAGGAAGGGTGAGAGATAGAGAGTTAGAAACATCGATGAGAGAGAAACATCGATCAGCTGCCTCTTGCACATCTACTGGGGATGTGCCCGCAACCCAGGTACATGCCCTTGACCGGAATCGAACCTGGGACCTTTCAGTCCGCAGGCCGACGCTCTATCCACTGAGCCAAACCGGTTTCGGCAGAACATTTCATCTTAACTGTTATAATAGAGTGGAAGGGAGGAGGAGAGACAGAGAGAGAGAATCATAGATGTGAGAGAGACACATTGATTGGTTGCCTCCCATAGGCACCAGGGCCGAGGATGGCGCCTGCAACCAAGGTATGTGCCCTTGGCCAGAATTGAACCTGGGCCCTTTTAGTCTGAGGACTGATACTCTATCCACTGAGCCAAACCGGCTAGGGCTTAGTCTACCGTTTTAGTTTGCAAAAAGCAGGATGTGTCTGAAACATCTACAAATGCCCCAAATTCTATTATGTTTATGAGAAAGCAAGCAAGCAATTGAAATTCATTATTGTAGAAGTAGCTACATCTAGTTAAAAACATTTTTGTAAATTCCTAAAGTCAGAATACTATGCAAAAAATTCAAAGGTGTAACACAAGAATATCAAATGGTAATTTCATACCAAATAAAAGGAAATGTGATAGCCTATGTTTAACACAACATGTTAAGTAAGGAAGTAAAATATGCATAGGTGATTATGTATTTTTGGCAGATGGTTTCTAATGCATATATGTGTGTGTGTGCAAATAAAATTAACCAGATAAATATTAATAGATCTAACAAGAATACGAAGGTCTAATAAATGGCGCCAATCATCAAAATAACCAATTTTAAAAAGTTTGAGTGTTTGTGCCAAAATGATAAATTAACCACATGTTCTGAAGAATGAAATCAACTGTATGGGTTCAATCCCTCATCTCCAGGCAGATGAGACATCTAGATACCATATTAATTATCATGAGATTCTGATTAGGTAAAAAGAAACATCCAATAAGACTGAGATGCAAGATCCATATATCATAATGACAGAATAATGAGTTTGGCAGTGTTGGTCATGTGAAAGTGAATGTGCATATCATTCCCCTAAAATAAATTAAGTTTAAAGTATTCAATATGTGCACACCCCTAAACTAAACAACTGAAACTAAAACTCGCTTAGGGTTAGAAAACTTTGGGATAAAAATTTGTTCCTCGACCTGACATGAATGAGTTGGCTGACCTTCCGATCTTGTGTGAAAGGCTGTTATGAGATTACAGTTACCGGAAGATTACTAGAACACTTAGAAGGTTTATAAGATATAATCGTTTTCTTGGATGAATTCCTTATGGTTTTCTGTCCAAAAGATTATATGTATGGGGGGGGTGGCTACCTGAGATTCTTTCTCATTGCTTTTCCTGGTGTGGGACCCCCAGGAGCTGGGCCAAGAATAATCAGGGCCCCAGTGTTCTCAACATGATGCATCCATTCGACAGGTATGGGGTCTGGGCAGAAAAAAGAGAATCCCCCCATATTGACCACATTCACTTAGGACTTAGCCTCATTAGCAATCCAAATGCCATCTCCTGGCAGAATTCCTTCTTGCTCCCAGGAGATTTGTCTTTGGTCTTTTAAGACCATCAACTGATTGGACGAGGCCCACCCACATATGGAGGGCAGTCTGCTTTACTCAAAGAACACCAATTTAATTTTAATCTTATCCAAAAAGCCCTCAAAATAATATTTGACCAAATATCTGAGCACTGTAGTCCAGCCAACTTGACCTAAAATTAACTACCACGATCAGCAAAGCTGAATCCCTTTCTTATATAGAGAGATAAATATAAAATTTCATATTTGGACTTGTCTTCCAAATTGAGCACCAGCCTGAAAATCTATTAAAACAAAAGGAAAATAAAATGTTCGGCCAAACGCAGATAGTTGATACGTTTTGGTTGACCTTACAGTTTCAAGTCACTGGGTATTTAATGGTCAACATATAAAATCAAGAGAGTCTAGGTAGATATCTGGATAAGTTGTTTTTCTGAAATGTCAGATCTGTCACCATCTGGCAGCAATTGACCCCCTGCTTTCAATTGTCATACTGTTTTAGCTGCACATTCCTCACTGCTCTTTAACAATGTTAATATTGAGGTCAGGGTCAGTTGTTCATTATGATCTCACTTGTACGGTTTCTTCTCTTATATTCAATTGATGTAGGTTTATTTATTTTTTATTTTTTAAATATACTTTTATTGATTTCATAGAGGAAAGGAGAGGGAGAGAGAAAGATAGAAACAACAATGATGAGAGAGAATAATTGATTGGCTGCCTCCTGCATGCCCCCTACTGGGGATCAAGCCCACAACCTAGGCATGTGTCCTTGACCAGAATCAAACCCAGGACCATTCAGTCTACAAGCCAACGCTCTATCCGCTGAACCAAACTGTCTGGGGCAGTTGATGTAAGTTTAAATGATTATGCCATGGAGGCATTTCAGCAACTTGTGTTATTTAGGAAACATAAAATCTTAAAGATGTCAGACAATTTATTTTAGAAAAATACAAGATAAATACATTTTTATTGGGTTCCTTGTCATGCTTTCTGAGACCAAAGAAGACCCTTTTAATTTGGGAAGTTTTCTCTGAAGCTATTTGAAATATTATTTTCTTTATAATACTCTTTGTTGAACATAACCAGTCTTTCAACTATTTTTTTTTAAAGTTTGTTGTTGAAAATATTACATAGTCCTCCTTTTTAGCCCATTAACCTCTTCCAGCCCAGTCCTGCCCCACCCCTGGCCCTTCCTGCCCTATTGTCTGTGTCCACGGATTGTGCACATATGGACACAAGTTCATTGGTTGATCTCTTCCCACTCACCCTCTCCTGCCTTCCCTCTGAGGTTCAACAGTCTGTTCATGCTTCTATGACTCTGGGTTTGTTTTTGATCATCAGTTTATTTGGTTCAGTAGATTCCAGCTCTCTGATTGAACCTTTAATAATAGTCAGGATCCCCTGAATTTATAAATTAAAAACGGAGCGTCAAGCTGCTCTTTAACGTCAAGGCTCATTGAATATAACTGATCACTATGAAAGCAAACAATGAACAATTAAAAAGAGATCCCATCCATATAATGTATACCAAAGATTTTAATTGTCTTCATTAGGGATGCATGAAAAAGCCAAGATGTGTTGTGGTTGTGGAAAGTAATGATCCAAGATGAAAATATATCAACATGGGAGAAAAATAGCACATAAAGCCATTTATGATTTGTCACCTGGAATTAGAAGCACCTTCCCACGACATAAAGTTGTCAAACCTTTGATTCAGTTATTAAATGTGCAGATGATTAAAGTACAGGCTGGTCAGTGAAATCCAATTAACAGCGTGGTTTAGTCTCAGAAGCGAACTAGTACATTACACGTACTGTGAGCAACCTAAAATGCATCACACCAAGAGGTCATGTTGCTAAAGGAAGTTGCGGACAGTAGACATCTTAGTATAAAGCATGTCTATTAAGTCTAGATGTTTCCAAACCGTGTAGCACTTTTTAATACTGGAGTTTTCAACCTCTGCACTGTTAACATTTGCTCCAGGTGAGTGTGTGTGTGTGTGTGTGTGTGTGTGTGTGTGTGTGTGTGTGTGAAGCTGCCCAGTTCATTGTAGAATGTTCAATCAAAAATACCACTAGAGCCCAGCTGGTATGGCTCAGTGGCTGAGCATCAACCTTTGAACCAGGAGGTCACAGTTTGATTCCCAGTCAGGGCACATGCTCAAGTTTGCAGAGAGAGAGGGGCGAGAGAGAGAGAGAGAGAGAGAGAGAGATCAATGATGCAAAAGAATCATGGATCGGCTGCCTCCTGCATACCCCCTACTGGGAATTGAGCCAGCAACCTGAGCATGTGCCCTGACTAGGAATGGAAATGTGACCTCCTGGTTCATAGGTTGACTCTCAAACACTGAGCCATGCTGGCCAGACAAGATTTTTTTGGTTATAAAAATGATTTCTGAGGGTTCTGATTCATCAAAAGTATTTAGTATTCTTTCTTTTACTATTGTACATTATCCTGTAGATTTAGATCCATAGCAGTATGAGTTCATTAGAAAGTTTACTCTTGGAATGACAGGGACCTTAGTAATAAATGGGAAGACAGTTTTGGAAAGTGATTCTAGTGTCCCCGGGCACCACACTCTGCCGCGTATCTCTTAACCATATATTTACAACCAATTATATACTTTTTAGGGATAATTGAGAATGCTATTAATCTCTTGTGAAATATATCATGTTTCTCATTACAGAAATGTATCTAATTGTACAGAAATAACATTTCCAATACTTACGGGACACCATCTAATTTGTTTTAGGATCATACCCTTGATATTTCCTTCTCTTTCACTTCCCATTTGAATTCCTCACTGATTCCTGACATTTCTACCTTATTAATCTCTCTTCAGAGATTCACTCTCACCACTGTATTTTGCAGATTAGCTCTGTCTATCACCTGATTGACAGATAAAATTGCCTCTCACTAGTGTACAGGCATCTACTGTTTTTACTAAACCTGTTCACTGGGGATTGATCAGCGCCTTGCTGTAAAATGCTCGAATGCCCATCTTTAGTGCTTGCAATAAAGGCTGCTTCCTTTAACCTGATTTCCAGAATTCCATCCCCAGAATTCCATTGCTGGATCGCCCCCACTCCATGTTCTTGTTGTTCATGCCTTCTAGTGATATTGGATTATCTGAATAAAATTCAGTTCTTTAACTGAATATGCTCTCTGCTCTACAGGACATTAGCTTACACCAGTTCATCTCCTTGGCTGGCTCTTGTTTTATAAGTATTTTTTTTAAAATATATTTTATTGATTTCCCACAGAGAGGAAGGGAGAGAGATAGAGAGCCAGAAACATCGATGAGAGAGAAACATCGATCAGCTGCCTCCCGCACACCTCCCACTGGGGATGTGCCCGCAACCCAGGTACATGCCCCTGACCGGAACCGAACCGGGGACCCCTCAGTCCGCAGGCCGACGCTCCATCCACTGAGCCAAACCGGTTTCGGCTATAAGTATTTTTAATTCTCAAGCACTGATATCCCAATAAATCAAACACAAATAAATAGGCTTATTGCCTTGGTTTCCTTTCCGTCCAAAGCAAGAGATTCCAAACATTTGTGTTCTTTGGTGACTCTGAAGTTCAAGTCAAGACTAGCCTCCATTAAGGGTAGAATCAATTTATTAGAGACTATCTCCACACTCTTGAAATTTGAAACATCTCCTTTTCATCACTACATTCAGTTCTTTCTATTTATTTGAGAAGAAGCAATGGCAAGAGATTTCCCGATGCTACTGCCACCACACTTACCTTGCTAGATGCGCCTGTGTTTGCATTCTCCGTTCCATTGCTGATTTCTAACGAGGAATGTCAGTTAAGATCACGTCTTCCTTTTCTGCTATAGATCTCATTTTTTTTTTTCTGGTCAGCAGTATTTCTCCTTCCTGTGCGGGTCTCAA
Source organism: Myotis brandtii (assembly GCF_000412655.1). NCBI lineage: Eukaryota > Metazoa > Chordata > Mammalia > Chiroptera > Vespertilionidae > Myotis > Myotis brandtii. The sequence continues at coordinate 3,321,024 of NW_005370328.1, forward strand.
AATAAGAGTAAGTCTGTTCTTTCAATTCCTCTTTACCATTTCCCCTCTCAATCCAGGTAAACCCAGCTTTCAACAAAACCGATGTTCTTCAATGTTAACTTTTACCTTCGAGTTGCTGTTTCCAATAGATGGTACTCAACCTTAATGCTCTTCCTGTGGAAGACATTTTCCTCTCTCTGCACTTCTCTGTTTATTTCTTAGTTCTTCTGATGCTGAGTTGGATGTTCTCGATGCCTGTGTTCCTCTTGCTGATTAATTTTAGTCTCTCTGCATGTGTGAGTTTGAATGGGCCAGGGCTTCTATTCTAGCAACACTTTATTAGTGATTCATAATATCTTCTGGGCGTAAAAGCCACATTTATGTTAATTTCTTCATTAAAATGCAAACTCCTGTATATAAATGCCCCCTTAACACCTCCACTTGCATGTATCTCAAACCTAATAACTCCTAAATCAAAATTATATTCTCCCAATTTAAGAAGAGTGTCTCCCATAGTATTAGTTAAGGAAACAATAATGAAGGTTAGGTATTTGCAAACTGTTGTTCTGCAACAAAGAACAATTATCGTTTCATTAAAACTATGATAAATTCACTAATAAATAGATGCTACTTCTTCAGCTACAAAGTGAAGTCACAAAGCATTTAGAAATTGGAATTGGGGCCAGAATCTGTAGGAAGACTGCTCAAAGACCATGACCTTAAGCTATGCACCTATTGCAGTTCTATCAGCCAGGGAGAGAAGGTATAGTGCTGCCATTGCCTACGTAGTATTAGAGCTGGAGAAATGCTTAACCTCTCTGAACTTGACCGCAAGTGAAATAGAACACCCTCTTACTGTGTAGTAATAAAATACAAGTTCTTTATGCTTCACTGGCTTTGTAATGGTCCACTCAGATAATAGATATATGAAACTTTTGTGCATCATGGATCTCATTCTGGATGTTGATCCCTCTTCTCTCAAGCAGATAGCACCTCATACAAAAGGTCTTCACTGTTAGGGTTTGGCCACTCTTAACTGGAGTCTTATTTGTCATTCAGTGTTTCTCCAACACTCTCCAGCTTCTAAAGATTGTCTGCATTACCTTGGCCCACAGCCCCTTTCTTCTTCAGAGAGTGACTCGCCTTGTGAGAATCAACTCTACGAGTAGTATTGGGAGCTGAACAGTGGAAGGCAATATACTGTCCTAATCATTTGGATGGTACTTTTTTTGTTTTTGTGTTTGTATTTGGTCTGCAAACATTTTCTTACCATCACAAGACCTGTTTTTCTCCTCAAAATGTCAGTTTCCTATTTCTTCCTCCCTGAGCTGAAGGATTACCAGTGTCCTACTTTCCCAAAATTATGCAATTATAATTCAGAATCCATTCACTTCCCCCGTAATTGGAGTACAGCCATCACTGTGGGAATAAAAGCAAGGCTTACAGTTCAGAGTGAAGAAGAAACGTCCTATCATACAGCTTGTGCAAAAAGCGAAGAAGGCTGCTTGGCCTCAGTGACACGGAGCATCAATGTGGAATTTTAATTGCAGTTTCGTTTCTTTTGCAGTAAAAGAGCATGTTCTGAACACTTTCAATAGAATGAATTCTGAAACCAAATTAAGGTTCCCATATGATGATTTAAGTTGACATAGCTAATGTTTCATGCCCCCACCCCAAAGCAATCTACAGGTAATACTGTGTAGTTATCTAGAATGTGTCACAGTCTAGAAATCGATCGGTAATAATAATGAATAGTGTATCATTTTAATGTCATAGATTCTCTCTAATTCAAGTTTTACTTTTAGACAAAGTATTACAATGCATGTATCATTTTTGCGTAAAGAAAAATACCCCAAAACACAACAGAAACTCAGTGAATAATTCTTTTTTTTAATTAACAAAAATTATATAAATATTAGGAGGTACATTGTATCTCCAAGATATTTTATTATTGCTGTGACGCTGTTTAATAATATTGACCTCTTCAATCATATAAAATGTGTTTGAGATTTCTGAGTTCAATTCCAAATTGATGGACAATTACAGACGTATTGTCTTGATAAAATCTGCCTGTGTGTTCTACTTTCCAAATGAGCTAACTCCCCAACCGATAGAGAATATGAACTTCATGTTCACATTAGATTCTCTTATCCCCCAATCACCCTGAGGATAAATACAGAGCGCACCTAGGGAGGGGCTGAGCCCACCAATGGTGTCACCAGTGAGGAATGCTTAGCTTAGGGACCCTCCTACCTTACCAGAGACTTTTGATAAACTTGCACAGACTTTGCCCAGAAGGAAGGAAAACCCTGGAATATAAGCCAACCTCCCTCAGAAGAAGGAAGGAGCCTTGACCTGGAACATCTCACATAGAAATACATCTGTTCACTCTTCCACATGGAGACACTGTCTATAGCATTTAAGATGGTCAGAGCCTAGATGTGTAAACATACCAGGCACAGGGAGAATGATCTCCTAGCAGAGAGATAGGACTATGACATATAATGTGAAAAGGGACCATCCATGACCTTGGCATTGATCCCTACAAATATGGCGGTGTGCTTGAACAGGATAATCAAGATGATGTTTCCTTTCTTTTCAGAGCATATACTGGGGATTAGTTTTATCTTAGACTTCATGTTAAATGATATTAGAATAATGAAAAAGTGTAGTAAGTGTACTCCATCGAAGGAGAGTAAAAGAAAATCTACATCCACATATTTCAATGATTAAGAAATTTGTGAAATAAAACCACTGAGAAAATGACTGGCCTTGCTGTAGAGAGGAAGTACTTCACCATCAAAAATGATAATTAGAGGTAAACCTGCTGGCTTCCTATGAATTTACTTACTTTATATAGCTTCTGTGTTTTGCCAATAAAGCTTCTTTGTTTCTGTTATAAATAATTCACCTAACAACAGAATTTATGTTGGACACATAATATAGGTTCTCCAGACTATATAATTCTAACATTTTCTTCAAAAGGCAATAAAATATTCAAGTAAAATATGCAAATGTATCCAGAGTCATACACATCTGTGGCATCCCCTAGCAACTGTGTGGTTGTATTTCTCAAAATACAAATCCCAGATGTTATTAAATACAAGCCACATTTCTGACTTGGTTAAGGGAAATTGGGGTCATAAGATCTAGCACACACATACCATGGTTGAGATCCCTGAATGAGAAATAAAAAGTAGGATGAATTAATTAGCGTGGTTCCCATTTTTGCTTTAACAAAATGTCCCCAAACTAGCATTCAAGCAACACAATTTCGGTATCAGAAGGATGCTGTCATTGTAGAATGAAGTAGAAAATAGTCCATCCTTTTCCAATTTCTTGAATAGTTTATGTAGAATAGGGATTAGTTCTTCATGTATATTTGCTAGAATTCAGCATAGTATAGGAAGTATAATACATTTGATCCTTGAAACACAGGTTTGATCTGTGAGGGTCCACTTATATGTGGATTCTTAAAAATAAATACCTGTACTCTTTACTGGTTTTCGATTCATCCTTGGGAGTCCATAGGTGCATAGGACCCACTGTTTGAGTTGATCTGTGCCATTTTCTATAAGGAATTTGAGTCTCCACGGATGTGAGTATTCATGGGGGTCCTGGAACCAATACTCTATGGACACTAAGGGACAACTACGTTTTCAGGAAGTCAGAAAGTATATGCAGATTTTTGACTGCATGGCGGTTGGCACCTCTAACCTCTTCATTGTTCAACTGTCAACTCTACAACATAACCAAGTGTGATTTGTACCAGAAATACAGAATTCATTCAGTATTCAAAATTAAGCCAATCAATGAAAGTCACTTTAATTTAGACGGAGAAAATCTTCTATTCTTCTCAGTAGATGCAGTAAAATCACTGAACATTCCAACACTATGCATAATAAAAAGGAGACTTAGGGAATTGCAAAATAAAAAGGTATGTCTGCCACAATTGAGGGAGTAAACATATTTTTCATATATTACACAATGGAATGAATCTACTACTTCAGACAACATTGATTATTTTACAAGGCATTATATTGAGGGTAAAAATATTGACATATAAGGAATTTATGCTTCATCATTCTACTTATTGTCAAGTTGATGGGTAAGCAAGATCTATAGAAATGAGAACAGAATTGGCCTCTGGATTATAGGAAATAACTTAAAAGGAGTAGGAGAAAACTTTCTGAAGGGAGGCATATGTTCTCTTTGTTGAATATATCTTTGGTTGCAGACTTGTTGAAATTAGTCAAGACACATTAAATTTTACACCTAACAATCTGCGCCTTCGACTGTATATAGATATAGCTGTGTAAAATAAATAAGCATTAAACTAGAGTTAAATAAAAATATAATGCCAACTGTCTGTGTGAAACAGTTTTCTATTTACCAGGATTTTGGGAAATAACATAGATTAAATTTTGAACTCCTTTTGTAGCATTTTGCAATATTTCATATGGATGTACATTTATCTTGTGTGCACTTATTAGTGAAGTGCTTAAAATGTAACTAAAGGATGAAATAAATCTATTTTATATGGATCACCAATAATTCTTTTTATTATAGAGATATTAAGAAGGAGAGGAGTTCTAATAAGAACATCTTGTTCCTATTTTTTTTCCAAATATACAGCTACACTGTAAATAGGTTTCCACAGAAACACCTACTGCTTATCAAAGTTTTAGCCAAGAAAATGTCAAATGTACTTCTTTTATTATCCAAGTAAAACTTTGTGATTGAAAAGTTTTCTTTCATTATCTTTTTCAATATTCTTTTATTTCACCCAATTTTTCTGAATCTTCACCAAAAGTCTCTGTTTTTGGAGAAGGCTCCCTAGGGTTTAGTTCTCTCCAACCTTACTTTCCACTCTTTTAACTTCATATCAAAGCTTAGAAAAGTCCTTTAACTACAATGTCAATTAACCATGTATTATCTATAATAATAAAAGCGTAATAATGCTAATTAGACTGGACATCCTTCTGGACAAAGCCATGGCTTCGAGGGAAGCTGGGGATAGCAGCCAGGGGAAGGAAGGCCTACTCTTGCATGAATTTCATGCACCAGGCCTCTAGTATTACAATAAAAGCACATATTATAACCCTAAACTGAATTATACTAAGGCTATTTCTGCACTAAGATGCTGTGTTTCCCTGCTGTTTCAACTGTTTTGTTGTTGTTCTTAATTCAATGATATGTCTATGATCCATCTTAGGTCTTGGTTTTTTATTCATGAGCTATTATATGGGTTAATGACAATTCAACACATTCTACCTAATAATATGAAATGGAATAATATTACTGAATGTTACAGGCACATTATCATCCATTCAGTTTCACCAATTAGAAACTTGAAATAACATAAGCATCTCCCTGACCAGTCCCCAAAAACATCCAGCCACAAAGTTTGAGTAATTCTATTTCCTAGATCTTTCTAATGACCATCCTATCGCTTAGTTATATTTCAGGTCCACTTGTCTCTGCTTTGTGTTTACTTTCTTCTGATCAAACCCTGACTTTTCATATCTCCCCAATATCCTTCCACTGTACAACACAGTTCCCAATGTCCTCGAAGCCTTCAGTGACTCTTATTTTTGTTTCCTTTACTTAATTACTTTCCTGCTAAGTTGCTCAAACAATAATTAGGAACTAATAATCTTGTAGAGCCGGAACAGACTGTGACATGATTTACTGTTATAATGACAGTAGGTATGAAAATAGCCCGCTGGTAATTAACGGATGTTGATAACATATATGAAGGCCTAACACGTAATGTTCTGGGGAGTTATAATTGTTACTGCAAAAGCTTCAGTCTGATAACTTGCTAATTGAAGAAAGGAAATTAATCTAGTGATTTGTGTGCTATGTGAATGTTTGAAAATACAATTTCTGTGTGGCAGGCTTTGTCTAAAAAACTTCAAATGTAGAGCTTTAAAATATGTATATATAAAATGTATATTGTTCATGTTCTTTTTTTAAAATATATTTTTATTGATTTCAGAGAGGAAGGGAGAGGGAGAGAGAGATAGAAACATCAATGATGAGAGAGAATCATTGATCTGCCTCCTGCACACCCCCTACTGGGAATTGAGTCAGCAACCAGGCATGTGTCTGGACCAGGAATCGAAACTTGACCTCCTAGGTCATGGGTCAATGCTCAACCATTGAGCCAGGCCAGCTGGGCCATGTTCTTTATTTAGAAACTAAAGGCCCGATGCACAAAATTCGTGCTAGGGGCTCAGCCCTCACAGCCATGGTGGCTTGCCTCAGCCCTCGCAGCCCAAGCTTTGTCCAGAAGGTTGTCCAGAAGGACGCTGGGTAGGTTGTTCGACTCTCTGGTCTAATTAACATATTATGCTTTTATTATTATAAATTAAAAGACTATCTACTGTGATATACTACCCTATCTAAAGTACTCTATTTTTGTTCCTTTGTATTTAATAACAAACATAATACTTTTAGTTGCAATCAAATAATTGCCATTGCATTTTCACATAGATATAATATTGTTATCACTTATTAATTAATGTACTAATTTTTGACATATATAAAAATACAAAATAGCTTATTTCAAACTCTGTTTAGTCTATCAATATAATGCAAATGTATAAAGCAATCCACAAAAGAGAGAGGGAGGGACAGAGAGTCAAAGATGTACTTCTAGAGAATAAAAACATCACAGCGACCTATTCATCACACTTCCAACCTCAAATCCTTGGCTATTGCTCTCTGGGTGACAGTGGGGTCAGTCAAAACAGCGTCTAAAAATAAATGGTCTCCATCCATCTCTGAGAGTTCTGTCTTGCTTCCTCCAAGATGGTGGTTCTCCACCTGAACTGCCCACTGAAGTTGTTTGGCAAGCTCTTCCAAAAATAGGGATGTCCCCCCCACTTCCAGAAAAATTAAATCACCAGTGTTAACAGGTGATGACGTGGTGATCATGTTAAAGCTCCCAAATTATTCTATTGCACATCAGGAGGAGTCCACTGATTTTAAACACCCTCCCTGTAACTCCCTCCTGCCCTTTAGAGCGACATCTGCTGGTGATGGGTCCCTCTTCACTGTAACTCCCTCCTGCCCTTTAGAGCGACATCTGCTGGTGATGGGTCCCTCTTCACTAATGCGGATGCAGCCGAAGCAGGTTTCCATCAAATGCTTTCATATTTCCCCCCAATGTCCTGATCTTAAGATGAGAAGCTAAATTCCCAGCTCAAGTCCTTCATCAGTCTCGTGCAGACAGAGTTGGGTAATTATGAGGAAACAAACATTATTTTAGCCAAGTCCTATTGGCCTGTAGGAAACTATTTCTGATCTACTGTATAATAAATAAATATGTATATATATGTATATATAGAGATAGATAGATAAGTAGATCCTGATTTTAATTTTAAAATATTATGATGTTAAATATTAATAAAGATAATAAGAGTAATATATCTAATTAAAACAAGTGGGTTATTTTAATTTTCTTCCTGGACTTTATTTTTTGACTTTATTTTTTATTGTTGACACTATTTCAGATTTCCCCATTCCCCTCCCCCTTTACCCACCTACACCCACCTGGGCCCTCCCTATTACTATGGTATATTTTAAAACAAAACATGCTCCTGATTTAATATTGCTTTTCCTTCCCAAAGAAAGAAAATCATAATATAGCCTCTGTCAAAAGCTATCTGGTCAGAATGATAATGATGTTAACTTTTTCTCATCCTTTAGGGTAAAATAATCACAAATGGTTTATTAAAAATGTATAAAGCATCATTCTTCATTTAGAACAGGAATGATATTAATAATAATCCCCAACATAGTAAACACATATTAAATTATAAAATATTTTAAGGATATTTTTTAAGTAAAATATTTCCAAATTATTAATACTGACTATTAAAATAATACATCTTGTATCTTTATCAAATAATTGTAGCTACCAAATACATTCATGTGGTGATCTTAAGCTTCTTATAAACCCTGCTTATTCATCATAATTTTATAATGATTTTACTTAGATATTTTTTCTCATAATTCTAATTATTTTCTTCATATATCTCCAGCTACTAAGGAAACATGATTGACAGTCTTCTGTATGCTAGGCACTGGAGTTATGTTAGTGTTTTTCTCATGAGGATAGATGCCTACTGGCGAATTCAGCTTTGTAAGGCAAAGTATCATTTCATAATTTGGGAAGAGTGTTAATAAAAGAACTGGTCAGTATGTTATGCCAGGATGGGATGTTGGGAAGGCTGGGGATGTTGGGAAGGCTGACCTACTTGAGCCATCCTTAAGGGACAAATCTCATTTGCATATGCAAATCTCATTTGCATATTCAAAACACTTTTCTGATGGAGACTTTGAACTCCATCTTACAGACACGGAAGCTGGGTATATATGAAATTAGAGAAATTGCCCAATATCACTGGGGATGTGTGCAAGTCTGATTTACCCCAAAATCTTTCTATTTCGAAACATTTTTTTTTCTGTGTACTTGTTTTCCTCCTTGTTTCTAAATTGGCTAGGAATGCTGAGAAAAGCAAAGACAGTTTCAGACCGCCTATGATTGTCAGATGAGAATACATGTGTCTCTTACGTCCCTTACTGAGCTCTTAAATGGTGCTTATTGGGAGAAAGGATAGATGCTCTGCAGCCTGTGAAATTCCATTTTCACTTTGGTCTCAGTGAAAGATCGCAGAGTAGGGCCTAATTGGGAGAGTGACAGAGCAGAGGCGGTGAGAAATGCGATTAGTGTAATTTCATCAAGAGATGTTAAGTGGTCAAATATTTTGGCAATTATCAAAGCAATTTCCCAAGCTGGCCTAAGTGCCCTTTTATGAAAACGCATCCGAGCCACCACTGAGAGAGGATATGCATTTCCAGGAGAGGAGAGCTGAGGAAATTTCACTAGGAGATAACTTCTAGGTGGACATGTCACGAAAAAAACCTCAATTTGAAATTGCCTCTCTTAACACTATCATGACTTGGACTATATCCCAAGAAACCAGCAACACCAATCAGAAAGGATATATCCACCCCTATGTTCATAGCAGCACAATTCACCATAGCTAAGATTTGGAAACAGCCTAAGTGCCCATCAGCAGATGAATGGATTAGAAAACTGTGGTACATCTACACAATAGAATACTACGCCGCTATAAAAAAGAAGGAACTTTTACCGTTTGCAACAGCATGGATGGAACTGGAGAGCATT
>NW_005370328.1:3330418-3390167 GCF_000412655.1 Myotis brandtii
CCAGGGTGGGAATGGCTGGTGGTGGTGGTGGAGGGGGGATCAATTGGGGGAAAAGGAGACATATGTAAAACTTTAGACAATAAAAAAATTTACTGTGGGGGGTGGGAGGGAGACTATCATGACTTAAAATTTGCACATGTGCTAATTACAACAGAAGATGACTTTTTAGGACTCCTTGTCTTTGGTGAACGTGAAGTAGAGGAGTTCCTAGAGATAATGGATGCCTCCTTCCTGTGTAAAATATGATAATCCCATATGCACAGAAAATTAATGGAAGGGCACTTATTAAAAGGGTAGGTGGAGGCAACTCTGATCGATGGAATTCTCCTTTCTCAGGTTCATCTCCTTCCTTGTTCAGCTTACTTCACACGGTTTTGTAAATGATCTTTATAAAACTTCCTAAGAGACACATCTTTGATTCTTAAATCTTTGTTTGTGCACCTTTGCATGACTACACAGCTTTTACATCTCCAAAAGGAGAATTTTTCTACAAGATGACTGTTTTCATTCTTAGAGCACTTTCCTGCCTGTCTATTTTCATAATTTTAAACTATTTGTATCCGAGTTACCAAAGTTAGCTACTTGAAATCAAGTAATATGTATTACTATGGCAATTAACCCATTTTTCATACTTCAGTCATTTGGTGATTTTAAGTGACTGCTTTCCTCCTGAATTTTTGTACATTCTCTTTTCCCTCATTTATAACATTAATAAAAATAACAGATTTACATTAAATTCATGGGCTACTGAGAGAGTGCTATAAAGAGCCATGTGAATATATCTGTTCAAGAGAAAGCATATGGTCATAGCACACAACAAAAAGAGCTATCCCTGTTCCTTAACCTTGTAAAACACATGTGAGCGTACACACACACACACACACACACACACACACACACCGGAAAGCATGTTTGCTGTCTTCAAATATTTTTTCTCTTTTCAAACATGGGAGGAGGATGCTTCTCCAAAGATTGTAACAAAGACCAATGAGTTTAACTGAGGAAATCATAGAGGCGCAATATAAAAACTCTCTGATAAGTTTCGCTGCTGGAAAAAAAAACAACCAACACAGCTAAACTATTCACTATAACCAATGCTAAGGTTAAGCTACCTCATATGAATCGATGAGAAAAGGTAGAATGAACTATATTGAAATGTTGAGAGAGATTGTGGGGTACTTCACTAGATGATTTTTCAATTTTCTAATTTTTTCTCCTAGTATAAGAGAAAGCAATACAAGAACACCTGGAATCAATTATACATGTAAAGATCAATGTAATACAATGCATTTTTGAAGGTCTAGAGCCCTGGCTCTTTGGCCCCTGGAGTGTGGCTCTTCCTAAGCCTTAGGAGTACCCTAATTAAGTTAATAACAGTGTTCCTACCTATATAGTTTAAGTTTAAAAAATTTGGCTCTCAAAAGAAATTTCAATCGTTGTACTGTTGATATTTGGCTCTGTTGACTAATGAGTTTGCCAACCACTGGGGTCTAGAGCATTTTCTTTATATATTCCAGGAGATAAGATTTCTCTGAAGTGCAGGATTTTGCAGCCTGGTGGTCCAGCTATAAACACCTTGCTAAGTAAAGGAAAAAAACAATCTTTTGAAAGGTTTTTATACTTCATCTGTAAAATCTGTCAGGGCAAAGAATTATTATGGAGGCAAAGTATTAAAAAAGCAATCAGGAAGTGACATGTTATAAATAAAAATGCAAGCTTTTATGAGAATGTCAAATTTAATATTCATATAATATGCCAATTTAGAAAATGTTGCCAAAATGTGATATCCAGTTCCTTTCTCCTCGATGAAGCTAAATCTTGAGATGAATATGTATATAGATATTTTTATATGATTTATACTTACGTTTCTTAACCCTTAATTCAAATTACCAAATTCAAGGCCACACTGCTTATTCCAGACTTGTCCAAATGGACATTTACCCATCTCACATTCCAATCCAAAACATTTCATATTTCTAGAAAATAGGGTTCTTTCCAGCTGGTTTTGGCTCAGTGGTTGAGCATCGACCTATGAACCAGGAGGTCAAGGTTCGATTCCGGGTTAGGGCACATGCCTGGGTTGCAGGCTCAGTCCCATTGTGGGGCATGCAGGAGGCAGCTGATCAGTGGTTCTCTCTCATCATTGATGTTTTTCTCTCTCTCTCCGTCTCTCTTCTTCTCTGAAATCAATGAAAACATATTAAAAAAACAGGGTTTAGTGCAACCAAATCTCTGATACATATCATGCAGACTTGTTAAGTTATGACTTAGACATTACATGCTCTAAATGTGGGATCTACAATAATGCAAAACCTACTTAAAGGTGATTGTTGTCTATCTGTGTTTCTGTGAAATCTTTTATTTTAGAGAGAACATACATCTGACTTAAATAAATATTCCATGCAAACCTGCCCAAATATAGTACAGCCTTTAGGTGCCTTTTATTGTGGCCTAGATGGTATTTAACACAAACATACTGCTTGGGTTTGCAAGATAGTCACAAAAATTTATCTAATATTCATTTACTCTAACCAAACCACTTCCTAACCTTTTGATCTGTTAGGTCTTTCATGAAACTCAGTAAGTTACTGAGTTCCTAAAGCATCTATCCATGAGTAGGCTAAGACTGTTCTATCTAGACCCAAAGGTGTCTCTGACTATTCATGAATGGCATTTGTGTACTCAGCATTACCGAACTTTAAAGAAAATGCTGATGTGTAGCACAATTTCTAGCTAAACTTTGTTTTTGCTCTAAGGTCGTTTAGGATTCCATGATTAAAAAATGCTCAAGGATGCACTTCATATTAATCTTGGGAGGAGCACAGTTTGACTCACCTCTGCTGAAATTAAATATAATTACAAAAGCTGCATCATTCTTAAAAACAGCTTTATGAAAATTGCTCATCTTCAAAGGATTTTCCATATCATTACTTTTATATGTATTTCTTGTTTCCATTTAATGGATTGTATCCTACAAAAAGAACATTGATAAATGTATTCAAACTGAAAGTAGTTTCCTAACAGTAGCAGGAAACCGTAAGAGCCTCAACCCATATGGTTCCTTCTCTCAGATTTCAAACGAGCTTGGACAGGAGTTTTTCTGATCTGCAAAATACCCCTGAAAACTTTGTACTCTTTTACTGATGAGGTCATTAGACCAAGGTCACAGAGCAAGAAGGAGCAGGGGTTGATTGTAATATATTCTAATATATACTCTTCCTAGTTATGTATTCTTTAATAAAGTCAAAATCATCCAGGATATGTGTTTGAAAAGACATATATTAATTTAACTTTTGCTAGCTATTAACTAAATCACAATGAAGCTCAAGCTAGACTCCTGGATGTTTTAAAGTATTTAAAAAAGAAAAGAAAAATCATGATCCGGTAGGAGAAATGCCTGCCAACTCAGACTAATAGGTGGCTTCCAGACTTTCTTGGAAGCATTAATATAAAGTGATTTTTCATGCTACTTCATTCATGTATTTTATTAAGCTCCACAGAGAGAACATTTTAACATGAGCCTGATGCTCTGAAGGCTATAATCTCTAATGTCTGCATCTGGAAGATGCCGGGAAACAGGTGCTCCCATTTTCATATTTTACTTTGGCAGAAATATAGACTATCCAGTGTTGTTACTGCTGTTGGCGGTTCGCACAGTCTGGTTGAACATTTTTGTTTACATGTTTCATGTGGGGATCTTTTTAAGAGAAAAATATGTGTGACAGCTGAATTCAGAGAAAAAAAATTTCTGTGAACTATGAAGATATGTTTGATGAATGTGTCGTTGAGTGAAGGGCGGGTCAATTGGAATATCTACCCTTGATAATGAGAGGATTTGATAAGCCATCTGGTTTAGGCTTTCTATATCCTCACTGAGAAATCATTGCCCATCCTGAGGCACAAAGAAATTGCCCTTTTTTTTTCTCCGAGAAGATTTATTATTTTAGTTGTATGTTTAAATCTTTCAGTCACCTCTAATTGGTTTTTGAGTAAGGAATTATGTATGGGTCAAGTTATTAATTCAACATACAGATATCAAATTGTTCCCAGTGTCATTTCTTGAACAGATTTTCCTGTCCTGATTGAATTGTTTGGGCACTGGTTTAGAAAATTTATTGACTGTTGATTTGTATATATAAATATTTTCTTATATTGCTGGACTGTCTTCTCTATTTCCTTGAGCTGTATGTCTGTCGTTATACCAGTATCACACTATCTTGGTTACAGTGGCTTTACATTGTCTTTCTTTTTTAAAAAAAATATATATTTTTTATTTCAGAGAGTAAGGAAGAGAGAGAGAGAGATGTCAATGATGAGAGAGAATCTTTGATTAACTGTCTCCTTCACGGCCCCTACTGGGGATCAAGCCCACAACCCAGGCATATGCCCTGACCGGGAATCAAACTGTGACCTCCTTGGTCCACAGGTCGATGCTCAAGCACTGAGCCACGCCAACCGGGCTACCTCATCTTTCTTTTCATTTTCTTTGTTGCATAACAAATTACCATAATTTAGTGGCTTAAATCATCACTCCTTTATGACCCCCAAGTTCTTTGAGTCATAAATCTGGTATCACGAGGTTGGTTTTTCTGGATTCTCTGCTCAGGGTCTCATAAAGTGAAATCGGGATGTCAGTCCACTGATTTCTCATCTGGAGCTCCAGGGTCCTCTTCAGAGCTTATGCCTCTTATTGGCTGAATTCTGCTCCTTTCAACTATTGGACCCCTTTGTAGGCTGTTGACAGGGACTTGCTCTCAGCTATTTATGGCTCTTCTCTCACTCTTGAATGTTGCCCCGTTCATCTAGAAATTAAGCAGTGACATGCTGAATCCTTCTTGGGGTTCAAACTCTTAAACCAATAGCTGGTTCTTTGAAACTATCAAGAACTTGATAAACCTTTACCCAGTGTGATCAGCGATACAGAGTCCCAAGAAGCCATCCAAATAATGTCTCAAATGATGTAAGACACTATTTTTAAGAATTCAGCAGTATCTTATAGTCTTTGGAAATTCAGCTACACTGATGCTTTAATTTGCAGTCTAGTGCACTATTTAAAACAAAACTCAGAACTTTGAAAGTTGGGCCTTTGCTCTCTGGATTTAATTTTTTTTTTGTTAAACCCTCTGGAGGATACAATTCTTTTATATCCTAACCAATCGATACCAAGAGAATAAAGTTAATAAGGGGGATGGAAGAAGTAAGGTGGTAATTCCAAAGAAAGAGACATTTTATTGAAGCTCATTTATTTTCTGCAAATTCTCTGGAATTGCTTGCACACACACACACACACACACACACACACACACACACACGTGAGCACGCGCTCAAGAACATGTCAGAGAATCAGTTGCCTGTATGTTCCCCAGACTTCATCTTATGTCAGTGGCCTATACATCTCTTCCATATAATCTGCCAATGAAAAGCCTTTGTTATATTCTGTCTTCAACCTGAGAGAGGGCAGCATGATTAATTCAAGGCCATAATTAAAAATTCTCCATGACAATTCTTGTTATTATTTGTGTGTTTTTAAATAATGTCCCTTTTGCTACATTTACTTATAATTTTTGTACACATACTTGTAAGTGATATGATTCTATAGTTATGTTTTTTTTAAATTATCTTCATCAAGTTTGGTAATTAAGATAGCTTGCTAGTATCACAAGTAAGTTGCGGAACTTTCATATTCTTGTATCTAGAATAGTTTTATATATTTTTAGAGATTAGATAGTTAGGCTGTTGAATCATCAATTCTGATCTCTTTTAAAAATGTTTCCAATCTTTAGTAAGGAAATTATACTTCCCCAATCATAATAACATTATTTGTTTTCATTCAATTTATGCCATTAAAGTGTTAAAAACTAATTTCTTGACGTTCCCTGCTGATATCCTTCATAGTAGAAGGAGTATCATTTGGGCATGCTGAGCAAAAGGGAAAATGCAAGACATACAACATGGAGCCAATGATACCTGGATAGTCCTCCCACTGCTGTGATTATAAAGTACATAGTTTAGCTTAATGTCTGGAAGCTGTTGATGACATTTTTTCCAAGCACTTGAACATTAAATCTCTGTCTGGTAATACCATGAGAAATATTTTTAAATGCAACAACCTCTTAAAAGATCATCATAAAAATCATTCCTAATTACATTTAGGAAATCAATTTAAGTATCTATGTAAATCAAATTTTTATGTGATGTCATCTCAAATGCATGGTCAGGTAAGTCTTAGGAAAAATACATATTCATAATGTTCCTAAGCAGCATATAAAACCACTGGGTATTAAAATTGATTTGTATAGAAATAAAAAAATAGTTATTATTCCAAGTATCTCAGGATTTATTTTAAAAATGAATAATTATGAGCAATGACTATATGATTGGACATCATTACAATTAGCAAGGGCATAATTGTCACTGTCATTTTAAAACTGTATAGGCCATAAAGGGAAAGCCCCTTAAGAAGAGCCTAGAATTACACCATTAAATTGTGTAGGCTTGATACGCAAATCTATACTAATAATAGAGGAATATGCAAATTGTCCAGGATGCCATCACAGTAACAGTAATGACCAAACAGCAGGCTGCATGGGGAGACAAGGCCAGCAGGGGGGGTTAGTGAGAGACAACCAAACGACTGAACAGCAGGCTGCGTGGGGCAACCAGGCCGGCAGGGGGTGTGCGGGGCAGTTGGCGGTGACTAGGACAGTAGGGAGGCAGTAGGGGGTGACCAGGCTGGCAGGGGGGGCAGTTAGGGGCAATCAGGCCGGCAGGCAAAGGCAGGGGTGATTAGGCTGGCGGGGGGGAGAGCATTTAGGGGTGATCAGGCAGGCAGGCAGGTGAGCAATTATGAGCCAGTGGTCCCGGATTGTGAGAGGGATGTCCGACTGCCGGTTTAGGCCCAATCCCAGGGCCTAAACCGGCAGTCGGACATTCCCCGAGGAGTCCTGAATTGGAGAGGGTGCAGGCTGAGCTGAGGGGAACCCCCCCATGCATGAATTTCATGCACTGGGCCTCTAGTATTGTTATAATATTCAGGAGCTCACGTTGTTTCTCAAGAGCTCCCTAGATTACCAAGATAATACAGAAGACAAAGGCCAGCATGTCTTGGGAACCGCCACAAGTTTTGGGCAGGTTCTTCTTTTGCAATGAGGACATTCAAGGGCACTGCTGACCTTTTCCTGACTTCTCAGAGTCCAGCTTCTATCATGGCCGGAGAAACTGTTCTTGGAAATGATAAGAAGACTACTTTTCACTCCCAAACAGGAAATGCTTGTCCTTGGAGTTAAATTGAATTATTATTTTTTTCTTTTTTGGGGCCATTATTATCTGACACCTTCCATCACTATATAATACGACATATTAATAAATATGTGTGTGGACATATGTATATATTCCAAAATAATCCTGGGAGATCTTGCTGTTGTCACTATATTTTATAAAAGAAACTGACAATGTGAGAGAGTCAAGGGTTCTGATTTTAGTGGTATACTTTAATTTTATGAATTCATACACTTTAAAGAGAGATATCAGGAAATTCTGGTTTTATGGGTATACTTTCATTCCATAAAGGTTTGGAAACAAAAAATTCTAGCATCTCTTCCTATTCCCCTTTTTTTAACTTACTGTATTCCTCTTTTTTTATTTAGAGATGCCTTCTCATTCTCTTTAACCATCCTTTAGCTTTAAAAACCACCAAAGGACTTACATGCATAGCCCAGAGACACAGACAATAGTGTGGTGGAGGCCTGGGGAGGGGTGGGAATAAGGTGGAGGAGATCAATGGGGGGAAAGTGGGAGGCATCTCTAATACTCTCAACAATAAAGATAAATAATAGACAAATAGATAAATAAATAAAACAACCTACATAGTTCCTTTAGAATTATAGACAGTTGCAAACTTTGTATTAGTAGGTGTGGCAGCATGTGACTTTGCCTTGATATGCAGATACATGTGTCTATCTAAAGCAGTCTTCCTGCCAATATAGACAATATCAACTTATTTAGTAAGTACATTGTGGCCGTCTAAATATCTACTAGCTCATGCAAAATGTTCAGGTGATTCAAAACTGAAATGTGTCTCAACACTAAAGACACACATATTTAAGGAATGCTTACTAAATGCCAGGTTCCATGCTTGGAAGGTAAAACACACACATAAGTGAAAAAATGAAGACACCGGAGCCCATTCCTTCCAGGAACATATAATTTAGCATTTGATCAAATGTGATAACAAAGTAGAAAATTAGCATTACAAGACATAAACAATAGAAGCCAACTGGAAGAAAAAAATAATTTAAACTATATAAAATACATAATACTTTTTAGAAAACGTATTTTTGAGCTGGATTTTCAATAACAAATAAACTTTTCATAGTTGGAAGCTGTACAAATAAGCATTCCATCATTTTTATAAATTGGTAATAATAAGAAGGGTATTTATTTATATATATGATCATATACTATATTGCGTCCAATTTAGGTGGAAATAAGGAAGGCAGAGGATGCTATGAGAAAAATTAATTTGGTAAAAAATAAGTCATCTTTAGAGGTTTAAATGAGTAATAGTTTTCACTCCCCCTTTTCCTCATATATGTAAGCGCCTCTCAACATGAAGTGGAAGAGCTGGCTAACAATTACTGAACAAAACAGCCAAGGAATAAACATTAGGGAGGAAAGAGAGAGACATTCCCTACGATGAGAATGATAAATTCTATTATGAACCTCACCGGGCTCCTGCATTTGCTAGAATATCTATATACCAAACAGACCAAAATAGACCAGTTCAAATTAGGTGTTTTTGCCATCAGGAAAGTACATCATGAAAGAACATTCTGTCTCCGATGGATGCCAGGACCTCTGTGTGACACGACTCCTGGCTGCTTCTTCCTGAGTCACAGGGAAAATAAACAGGGGTGCTGGCCGGGGTGGCTTTGTGAGGCCTTTCTGCTCCTCATGGTGGTGAAGCAGGCGACACATGTCACTGAGGGCAGTGAAGTTGACAAATGAAGGATGGTGACAAAGGCTGGGGAGGCGCCTGTGCATTTTTTAAATTCAGAGCTTAGTTGGATGCATACATTCCTTTTGAGAAATAATCAGTTCACTTGTTTATAAATGAATGGAAAAAAATCCTCTGAAGACATCCAAAATTAAGCAAGGACCATGGACGTTTGATATCTAGTTTTTTAAAATATATTTTTATTGATTTCAGATTGGAATGGAGAGAGAGAGAGAGATAGAAATGAGAGAGGTTCATCAATCAGCTGCCTCCTGCCCGCCCCCTACTGGGGATCAAGCCCACAATCTGGACATGCACCCCAACTGGGACTTGAACCATGGCCTCCTGGTTCGTAGATTGATGCTCAACCACTGAGCCATGCCTGCTGGCTCTAATTTTGTGATCAGTACCATTAGTTTAGAATGTAAAAGGTAAATAATACTCTACACTGTAGAAAAAAGGGAAAAATAATAATCTTACCATTCTGCCTTTCCTCTTATCTTAGTTCTTGGCATGTAAAATCACATTGTCAGTAGACAGCAACATGACCTTAAGGTCTGATGAAACACATCTTACATAGGATGCTGTTCTGGTTCTGCAAGGTGAGGAGAGGTGAGGAGCAGTTAGATGGTCCTGAAGGAAGAGAAATGAAAAGCCAGGAGCTTGCAGAGGGCTTGCTGTGACTTCCAAGTTTAAATGAAAAAGAGATAAAGTTGATAATGAAAATATGAACGATCATTAACTTACATGGAAAATAATGAACAGTCATTAACTTGCATGGAAAGTAGTTTCCAGCTCAGTTGGTGTAGCTCAGTGGTTGAGTTGAACCCATGAACCAAGAGGTCCCCAGTTACATTCCCAGTCAGGGCACATGCCTGGGTTGTGGGCTTGGTCTCCAGTAGGGGGAGTGTAGGAGGCAGCCAATCCATGTCTGTCTCTCATCGATGTTTCTATCTCTCTATCCTCCCTTCCTCTCTCTCTGAAATCAATAAAAACATATTAAAAATAGTTTCCAAAGGAAGAATCATATTGTTCACATGCTTGCACACACATTCCAGTTTCAACCTCCTCATCAACCATTTATGGAATGTGCAACTGGCTGGGAGTGTGTCCGGTTTTGCAAAATGTTAAGAGGACCATTTCTCATTTGTGTTTTCCCACTTGCTATTATGAGTGTAGACCAGGGGTGGGCAAACTTTTTGACTCGAGGGCCACAATGGGTTCTTAAACTGGACCGGAGGGCCGGAACAAAAGCATGGATGGAGTGTTTGTGTGAACTAATATAAATTCAGAGTAAACATCATTACATAAAAGGGTACGGTCTTTTTTTTTTTAGTTTTATTCATTTCAAACGGGCCGGATCCGGCCCACGGGCTGTAGTTTGCCCACGGCTGGTGTAGACAGTGTCTTTCCTATGAGTTACTCATGTGTTTGAAATGTCTTTGCTTGAGCCAATGCATCCTTAGGCTTTTTTTCTATTTACCTTATTGCTCTTTGATTTCATTATTTACTGAAGAAATTATTCTGTCTCCAACACACACCCCAAAATGGATTTTCCCCCTATACCCTATGACATTGGGCTTGAACGCTCTTCAGTGAACCTGCTATTTCCCTTTCTCCTCCATGTGTGTAGGTTTATAAACAGAAGGAGAATTTTCTCTGCTGTCCATTATTGATTGCAAGTAATCAGTCAGCTACTATTGATCATCTATCCTTTCTCTTTTGAAAGTGATAGTATTTGCCTGTCACCTCTCTCAAACGTAAGGCAAATGGATGGGATTTCTAATCTTGAAGACTCAAGCAGTTGGTGCACCTATATTTTTATAAAACATCTGCTATTAATGCTGGTGATTTCAATGTATACTTTCAAAATATGTTCACTCTCACTGCTCCTCCCTCATTCCCCAGTCCCTGGTAACCACCATTTTACTTTGGTTTTAGGAGTTTGGCTTTTTTAGATCCCTCATGTAAGTGAAACCATACACTGTCTTTCTCTGTCTGACTTGTCTCTCTCGGTGTAATGCCCTCAAGGTCTGTCCATGCTGTCACAGATGGCAGGATGTCCTTCTTCCTCATGGCTGAATGACATACGTGTACAATATTTCAGGTTTCTCATTTCTGATTTCGGCTATTAGTGTCTATCATTTCTCACATACTCTTATTTTTATAGCAACTGTATCACACTTTTATATAAACATCAAGTCACATAGCCTCAGCCTTCAGTTAGTCGACTAGCATCTTTATAGGTTCAATTGATCTTCCATTGCAACCCTGGAATCCATTTTGTTCACATGTAATTAAATTTGTAGAAGAAAACTAGTCAATTTCAGTTTGTTTTCTGTTTGCATGTAGGTTGTGGAAGCTTAGTCACAAAGGACTCAGTGCTGACATAATTGTCCTTCACTTCCATTTCTCTACCGCTGACATGATAGCGGTTGTTACTTTCATTTCACTTTCTACAAGCTCTGTCTTAGATTAGCTTAACTTCTATTTTACTGAAATAATTTAGGCCTACAAAACTAACTATTGTTAAATTGTTTATTCTCAATGTTAGCATTTCTCTGTATCTTCACCTATATTCTTTTTTTATAAATCTCACAATGAAATTTTTTCTTGTCTTTCTCTCTAGGGCTATAATCTCATGATAGAATGCCACAATGGGTAGCAAACAGTTGTTAAAGTCAGAGCTCTGCTTTCTATCGTTTCATGATAGAACAATGTCTATCATGTTCAACAAGTCTCATACCTTTCTGGGACATTATACATTTGGTTTAATAAATGTCATTTGTCTCATGTAATTCCTATATTTAGTACTATTTCTTTATTTGGCCTAGAATTTGGAAAAATGTGTTATATTCTAAATAACTTTTATTTGCAAGCCTTTTAAACGAAGAGAGTTTTTATAGCTATAGTAGTAATAAATATAAGAATAACATCCTTAAAGCATTTTTGTTTAATTGCATTATGTCTTAGGAATCTCATCGATTTTGGAGGACTATCTAAATATCATTAAGCTATCTAGCTCAATTCAATAGACTAAACAATGCCATTTAAACAAATCTTTTAGACAGTGAAATATTAAATTGTAAAACTATGCAACATCCATTAATTAGACAATAAAATCCCCAAATGCTGGTAAATCTTTATTCCATGGAATTATTTTTGTACAAAATAAATATATCCACTCCAGAGTTATTTGAAAAATTATAAAACTGAGCATCTAGCATACAGATTTCTCTCTTGTTGGCTATAGGATAGTATTCTGACATGAACTCTATAGCAGTAATTTTTAAGTCAATATTTGTATTCAATATTCATGTTGACTTGCGAATGCTGAGTAACACACTTAATTCTTACACAATTTTCTATTTCTCAACAGGCATGCATACTACATACTCAATAAAGAGGATTGATCATAGCAAAGCAAAATGCCATAACAGTAAGTACAATAAAATATATTGGTTTCTATGAACATTGAAAGATATTCATTTAAATTCTAAATGCTACTTAGGTGATACCTTGTTATTTTATGAATAATGGTAACAGCTTAATTGTGAGCAGTGGCAGAGCCTGGAAGGAATGCCCTGCTCATCACGGTATGAAATCATTCTAAAGTTAGAAGCAAAATCCTGACCAATTCTTCCTACTCAAATGTAGGTCAAAGGTTACTTCTTGAAATACTCCCCAATTTTCTTTCTCTATCTTATTCTACTAAGTCAGACATGATTTTTATTTTTGGTCCTTATGTCTTCAATTCATTCCTCATATGTGTTTCTGTTTTTGTAGGTTGTGTTATCTATGCCTCCCCCAGACTGACACTCAGCCCCCATACCCACATATATAAACTCCAACTCATGGTCTTAGAAAGAAAAGGACCCTGCTTTCTCATCCACTCATTGAGATTCATCTCTGTGGGGACTGCTCCCCCCTTCACCCCACCTCCTTGAGAAGAGGGTTCACTTATTATCTCTGAGTCTCCAAACTGAGATTTTCCCATAGCTCACATTTTATCCTCTTTCCAGTATGTGGAAGCATCATTATTGTAAAATATTGATTTTTACGTGTACTGTAAAGTGCTGTTAACATGCTCTCTCCTGCAAAATCAATATGTCAAAATTTACTACCCCAAGAAGCTGAAATTTCTTAGCATAGTTAAGCGAGGTTTAAAAGACCCTTCATAATTCGATGTGATCTTAGCAAAATGGTTTCTCACTCACTTTGCAATGAACAACCCCTTATATTTCTACTGCCTTTGTTTCTCCTTTATGCTTTTATTTTAAAGCATTTTTCCCCTTTCCTTTTTAAAAAATCTATCCAAGTCAGTCTGGATACTTTCATCCAGAATCATGACTTTAAAAGCTTCCCAAATCAGTACAAGTTCTTCAGAAATAAGGCACTTATTGTCTATGACAATTATTTATCAGTAGGCCTCTACTTCCTGAATTGTTTTTAAAGGTTTTAAAAAATATATTTTTGTTGATTTCAGAAAGAAAGGGAGAGGGAGAGAGAAATAGAAACATCAGTGATGACAGGAAATCATTGATTGGCTGCCTCCTGCACACCCCCTACTGGGGATCAATCCCACAACCTGGGCATGTGCCCTGACCAGGAATTGAACCATGACCTCCTGGTTCACAGGTCAATACTCAACCACTGAGCCATGCTGGCTGGGTTCCACTTCCTGAATTTTTAATAGACATTACCTCATATAATAATACTAGAGGCCCGGTGCACAAAAATTTGTGCACTCGGGGGGGAGGGGGGGGTCCCTCAGCCCGGCCTGTGCCCTCTCGCAGTCTGGGACCCCTCGGGAGATAACAACCTGCTGGCTTAGGCCTGCTCCCGGGTGGCAGAGGGCAGGCCCAATCCCTAGGTGCAGCCCCTGGTCAGGCTCAGAGCAGGGCCGATTGGGGAGTTGGGGCGCCGCCCCCTGTCATGCCTGGCCAGCCTGGATGAGGGGATGATGGCTGTTTGCAGCTGGTCACACCCCCTTCAGGGTGGGGGTCCCCACTGGGGTGCCTGGCCAGCCTGGATGAGGGGATGATGGCTGTTTGCAGCTGGTCACACCCCCTTCAGGGTGGGGGTCCCCACTGGGGTGCCTGGCCAGCCTGGATGAGGGGATGATGGCTGTTTGCAGCTGGTCACACCCCCTTCAGGGTGGGGGTCCCCACTGGGGTGCCTGGCCAGCCTGGATGAGGGGATGATGGCTGTTTGCAGCTGGTCACACCCCCTTCAGGGTGGGGGTCCCCACTGGGGTGCCTGGCCAGCCTGGATGAGGGGATGATGGCTGTTTGCAGCTGGTCACACCCCCTTCAGGGTGGGGGTCCCCACTGGGGTGCCTGGCCAGCCTGGATGAGGGGATGATGGCTGTTTGCAGCTGGTCACACCCCCTTCAGGGTGGGGGTCCCCACTGGGGTGCCTGGCCAGCCTGGATGAGGGGATGATGGCTGTTTGCAGCTGGTCACACCCCCTTCAGGGTGGGGGTCCCCACTGGGGTGCCTGGCCAGCCTGGATGAGGGGATGATTGCTGTTTGCCGCTGGTCACACCCCCTTCAGGGTGGGGGTCCCCACTGGGGTGCCTGGCCAGTCTGGGTGAGGGGCTGAGGGCTGCTTTCAGGCTGGCGGTTGTTGACTGAAGCTCCCAACCGCTCCTTTTTTTTCTCTTTTTTTTATTTTATTCTGGGCCAGCTTTAGCTCTGGCTCTAGCTCTGAGGCTTCGTATCTGGTTTGTTTGCCGTTCTATAATCGAAACAATGTATAACTTCAGCTCTGAGATCCCGGCAGGCTGAAAGCTGGTTTCTGGGGTTTTGTTTAGCTACTACATTTGCAACATAGTACATAGTTGCTTAGAGTTGCAACTCAGAGGCCGGCAAGTCAGGACGTTGGAGTCTGCAGTCACTGAAGCAAGGAAGCCTCATGTTCGCTTCCAGCTGCCTGTCTGCCGGCCGCCATCTTGGCTGACAGTTAATTTGCATAAGGATATGCTGATTAGCCAATGGGAAGGGTAGCGGTTGTACGCCAATTACCATGTTTCTCTTTTATTAGTGTAGACAATTATTGACTGAATTAAAGTCATCATTTGTTCAAAATTAAATCACAACAGAAACATTTTTAAAGCAAGTTTATAGTTCATATTTGGTTGATTCCCCCAAAGAGACTACATTATTTCCCTCTCTTTTTCTGCCTTCCCAGGTTTTAATTGAGCATTTTTAACCTTATTTTCTCCTCTTTCTTAACATGTTACATTTCTTTTAGATTTTTTAATGGTTGCTATACCACTTCCTAGATTCTATAGGTACCTTATAACAGAGTATTCCCAATTTCCCCCTCCTATCCCTGTATATTCATTGTCATTTATTTCATTTTTATTCATATACCAAGATCACACAATATGTTGTTCCTATTACTTTTTGAACAAAACAGTTATGTATTAGGCCATTATTATTAAGCATAAAAAAGTAAATATCTTGTTTTACTTTTTTGTTTATCTGAGAACATTTTATTTCTCCTTGACATTTGAAGAATAATTTAACATAAAATTTTATGTTGGTGGCATCTTTTCTCAACACTTCAAAGATTTTAGTCTGCTCTTTTCTTGTCTGCCTGGTTTCAGAGGAAGAGTTCAGTGTAATTATGTTTTATGTTGTCTGATAAATAAGGTCCTTCCTCTCTGGCTTTTTTCAAGATTTTTTGTCTTTGTCTTTCTGCCATTTACCCTGTGACCTCGCTTCTCTGATGGATCTAAAAAATGTCATCGATTTTCAATTTGTTCATATTTTTTCTTGTGATGATGGCAGTGATGACTTCCCAATACTTTATCGTCAGAGCTAAAGTCCTATTTGATTATTGTTCTTTACAAAAATTATTTTATTTTCTTAAAAAATAGCTAATGCTATTACAGAGTAATAATGCTATAGAAATAATATGTGATTTGCCATGACTTCATTAAGACTTTCATCAGAATGTCATCACTTCGCATGCTCTGAACCTTTACGTATTATTCTTCAATATTCAGCTCTCTTCTATGTGAAGAAGGAAGAGATGAGTAATCAGAACATTTCCATGTTTACTTTCTGTAAAGCTGATGCCACAGGAGGATATTGGTCACCCGGAAGGAGAGTTAGACATAAGGCAGAAGGGGGAAGTGAGGATGAGCGTGAACTTGACAGCACTTTGCATTTTTCTCCAACCAGATTGAGGGAGGCTTCAGCCCACTGACTGTACCTGCATTTGTCTCTCTCTCTGCTTCCAGAACCTGTAGGGAATCAACATGCCACTTCTCTCTAATCTCATCGATATGTTTCTCTTTTGGCCAATTCTGCCTTGGAATCATAGAGGGAAAGGAATTCTGGGAAACATCATTCTCCCTTAGCCAAGTCGACACAGTCCAAAACCACCGCAGCTACTGTTTAGAATCATTGTTCTCATGCTGACTTTGATTCTCATAGCCGAACCACCATGGCAACATATTCGAAAACAAAGGTAGATATCATTTGAGAGGAGAAATGAAATGGCAACTAGATTTTTCAGACTTGAACAAAGCTTTCATGACAGCAATATGATAAACACATCATTTGATGTGTTTTCCCACCTTTTAGAGACACAGTCTATCTTGTCCATCCATACTCCTTGAGGAGTTAGCTTTGATCAGTGGTCGGCAAACTGCGGCTTGCGAGCCACATGCGGATCTTTGGCCCCTCGAGTGTGGCTCTTCCACAAAATACCGACTTCTGCCGAAACCGGTTTGGCTCAGTGGATAGAGCATCGGCCTGCGGACTGAAAGGTCCTAGGTTCGATTCCGGTCAGGAGCATGTACCTGGGTTGCGGGCACATCCCCAATAGGAGATGTGCAGGAGGCAGCTGATTGATGTTTCTCTCTCTCATCGATGTTTCTAGCTCTCTATCTCTCTCCCTTCCTCTCTGTAAAGAATCAATAAAATAGATTTTAAAAAAAATACCGACTTCTGCACATGGGCCACGAAGTTTCAATCCCACTGTACATGCACGCCCGTACGTGGTATTTTGTGGAAGAGCCACACTCAAGGGGCCAAAGAGCCACATGTGGCTCGCGAGCCGCAGTTTGCCGACCACTGGTTTAGATGAATGTAAAGATCTCAAAATAATCTTCAAAAGACTCTTCAACTTCTCCAGTATACAGCAACATTTCTATCTGATCCTAGGCTTAATGCTTCATGGTAATCGGCTGAAAGAAAAGGAGCTTTGGGATATTGGAATCTTTTTAGAATAGTGGATTATCATTCTTGGCATCTCATATTTCTAGCTGAACGGAGAGTTATGGTATAATATTCCTGGTCTCCTCTGATCCCATAGCTCACTCATCTCTGGGGAAGGAGGCCTCACTTGCAGGATTGGTGTAATTGGAACAAAGACTTGGGCACCTGCGCAGCCACTCCATCATAATTGTCTTAGGAAATACTTGTCCACAGGAAACATGGTTCACTCCGAGGAGACATGTTGTTTACATGGCCACCTGTAGCTGGACCAATCTATCTAATTCCGATGTTTAAGAGCAGAAAGACCAGGTCTTCTGATAATATTGTGTTAACCATGTGCCTGCCTGCTTATTTCTACCCATTGCCTCAGAAATTTGGGCAGAAGAAAGTGCTGCTATTCCATAGCCTTCTTAATCCCAAGCTGATAAATTTCCTGTTACTTAAAGACCAAATCCATCCTAAATGGTAGAACTTTTTTTCTTTGGGAAAGGTGTTATATCAGTGACTCCTGTTCACGGGAGAATAGGTGACTTATCTGATTGAAATATTCATTGTTCTTACATATATTAGTATATGTACTGGGCTGCTATAACAAGAACCTCCAAAATATTCTGCTTTTAACAAGACAAATTATACTACCCTGATGATCCAGGGCCAATATTCAAAGTATGTGGTTCCCAGAATCCTTCCTCTCCATCCTTAGCCTTTGCCCAATATAGCATCAAAGATGTCTTACTTCTGCACTCCAGCCTATGTATGGAATGGCTTGAAGGGAGGGAGAATGTAAGGACCAAACCCCAAATTAGTCACATCTTCTGTCCCTATGCTATTGGTCCCACCTTATCACATTGTCACATTGCTGAAGGCGAGGCTTTAGCATAGTAGTCATTTCTCAGCTTGAATTTTTTTATTCTATAAGAAGAGAGGGATTGATATCGGGAAAGAATTCGCCAGATCTACCACAGTGCCTGGCCTGGATTTATGGCATCATCTCATTTGGTACAGAAAGTCACATCCTTTTTCTCTGCCCCATAAATGACTGGAAGCTGGGTCAGCATTAATGCTCTACCTCTGGAGGCCGGCCAAACAACACATCTCTTTGTAGCCAACCCTTGCTTCTCCGTGTTGGAGAGAGTGAGCCAAAGACTGCAAGGCTGTGTTCATACGTTTCAGCCCTTTACCAGCTCTCCTCAGTTCCCTAGTTGGTGCTAACATCCAGATACAGGAGCAGGTCTTTCTGTTGACTTCGATTCCAACCTCTGATCTTCAGTTCAATCATAAAAGATGGTATCTGTGTTTTAGTGCTCAGCTTTTAGGTCTAAGTTCTGAATTTGCTCAGAAGCCAGGCAGGAGAGAGGTATATCATGCAACTTCAATGTCAACATATATAAATGTAATTTTATCCTGAAAATGGTATGGCGAGTTAGGGGAGACACTATCTTTATTTCCTAGGAGTTAATTTTAAGGAAAGTAGAGGTTACATCAAATCAGAAGGTACATACTTTGGGAAATGCTAGTACAGCTTTTATTAATTGCTTATTTGCTCAAAACAGTACATTGGAAGATAACTAGGAATATTTTGAAAGCATAATGACACTATGGGAACAAACACAAATCATTTGTGCTGCAGCGAGGGAAGAACATGGCTTTGGAGCACGGCCTTCCTGGTTTTGAATGAAGAGCATCTACTTCTGTTATAGGAACTTGGATAAGTTACTTAAACTCTCAGAACTTGTTTTCCTATTCAAAACGGGTGTTAGGATATCGCTTCCTAAGGTTAGTGAGAGAATTGTAAGAGGTAATAAGAAAACACCTACTCCAGGATTTAACATATCACAACACAATATAATTTAATTTCCTCCTAATCGCATAAAAGCCAAAGCGGATTTGAATAAAATTAAGTAAGGGCCTGTTTGCTTTATTTCATAATAGGAAAACCTTGGATTTTAATTTAAAAATTATGGACATATGTCAATGTTTATTTTTTTGGTGACTTTCTAGTAATTGAAATTCCAGTAAATATTCATTTGATAAAGAAGTTGAGGATTTTTATATCAAAGGTATAAAAGTATAGCCTTACTAATATAAGTAATTTGAAGGCACCATTGCATTAATATGAAAAAATTCTGAATATATAGGGTTTGAGGTGATAAACATAAGACAATTTCCATAAAATTTCTTTTGAAGTTACTATTGATATATAATTTAATAATCATTATATTCTTAAATTCAATTGACAAAGATAATGTTACTGTTTTGATGAAATAACTTTAAATAATAGGGAGCTTAATGCTCTCTTCAAGGGTTAAAACAATCCCTATTTTCTCATAAGTTGCTGCAAAGATTTCTAAGGAAAGTTTTTCCCCCCTCTCTTTTATCAAACAAAAGCAATAAAAATAAAACATTCAGTACTGTGCAGAAAATCATTTCCATTTAAAAGAAATGATCCCATGAAGATGATTATCACTTGCAAAAAATTTTTCATTTGAACATCTCTGATAGATTTCCTATTGACTTGCTACTCTTTAATTCCATCCTTGTCTTACTTTTAAGATTCTCTACCTCCTTTCTTTCCTTCTAGAAAAACCCAAGTATTCAATATTATACTTTGCTTCATAGCAAACATATTTCATGTTGTGCAAGAAAATGTTTTCTTTCTTTATTATTAAGAAGAATGGGTCTAAAGGGGAATGTACGGGAGAGAAATATATCCATATAATACAGATTTCTAATGGAAAAGTGCCTTAAAATGTATGTTGGTAGAAGGATATTAAAAAATTAAGTTTACTAGTAGGTGAAGAAACAGGAGAAACAAAATCAGTAACACAACCACCAATGACAAGAGGACGAATAAAGGAGACTGAGGCCCCGCTGGCGTGGCTCAGTGTTGAGCGTTGGCCTATGAACCAGGAGGTCATGGTTTGATTCCTGGTCAGGGCACATGCCTGGGTTGTGGGCTCCATCCCCAGTGTGTGTGGGGGGAGGGGGGGAGCATGCAGGAGGCAGCTAATTGATTGTTCTCTCTCATCGATGATATTTCTATCTCTCTCTCCCTCTCTGAAATCAATAAAAATATACCTTAAAAATAAATAAGAATAAATAAATAAAGCTCAAAATTGGCAAGAGAGACTATTTTGTTTGCACATGAGAGAATAAAGAAATTAAAAGCGTCAAGAGAAAATATCTGCAAAGTGACTGTGTTCTGATTTATTTCCCTTTGTATTGTAGACATAAAAAAGTAATTTGTAGAGAAGTTACTTAATCTCACCTGAGTTTCTTTTTATGGTGAAATACCCATAAATGCTATCTTAACATGAATCTAAAATGAATTCTTCTTATGAAAACATTATATGATAATTAACAAAATCACAGCATTTGGAGCAAGACTTCTGGGTTTGAATCCCTGAGCCATCTGTAACCTACCAGCTCTGTAACATTGGGCATGTTACCTATCATTCTGGGGTCTTGTTATCCTCATGAATGAAATTAAATAAAAGGAGACTGAGGCAGAAAAATATTGTTAAGTGATAGAAAGGAATCTGACAACTTCTCAGCATCAACAGCCTTAGAGAAAGGCAGAGAAAACAAGGGTACAGAAATCAAACTGAACTGTATGATCCTTAATCCAAGCAGAAGTTAACAGGAAGAAAATAAGAATATACATCATACTGAAGGTGTATCCAGGTGAATAATAGTATGGTGAAATGTGACGGGAAGACTGTGCTAAAAATATTGTGGTTCTTGAATCACTGAGAAATTATAAACAAAATATATGGAACCCATTTGATATATACAATGTGATTGTATTCAGATGAAATGGAATGATATAAACTAATGGGAAAGGAAGGTACCAGAGAAAAGGAACAAAAGAAAAAAAATCATCTTACACTTACCTAGAAATCCTCTCTAGGCAAATGTAAGTGTTACTATTTCAAAGTTAAAACTTCAGAAGTTGATCCTAGGAGAAAGTACATTCTTTTCCATCTTTCTTAAAAGCAGAAGGTGGGTGTGTAGAAACATGATCAGAATATTAACGGGAATAAAGGATATATTTCAAAAGAAGTGCATGTCCAACACAAGAGATATCAAATGCCCCCATGGTTAGAAGCTTTTGGAAGGATTTCTGGGAGGGTTATTACTGTCTATCTACAATAAAACTTTCTAAAATCATCCTGTCTCTGAGGGGTTGTGTAACCACTGCTCTCATTGCCTCAGAAATACTGCTCTTTGGTCAGAAAGGAGTATTCTTGTAACCTGATAACCTGAGATAGCTTATCTCCTGTGCATCCACTATTCGTTTTTGAGTCCTTACTGAGTCCCAGGCACTGTGTTAGGCACTTTGTACTATGGAGATGAAAAAGCAGAGCCCTCATTAGGAGGATATTGACAGTCAATGGCAAAGCCAATAAACACAAGTGAAAACGAATATAATCATTGGTGAGATATTATCATTGAAGTTTATGTAAGGGATGCAAGGCTGACATCACAGCAGACTTGAACTTGACCTTAGACTTGAAGGATGAATTTGCACTCTGAAATAAAGAGTTTTGTTGGGAGGGGGTTATTTGTTTGTTTGCTTGCTATGAGTGGTAGAAATCTTGCAGCAGACTCACTGATTTACTGATTATAAGCTAGAAATTGATCATCCAACTTTTTATTGAACTTTGGATTTTCTTCTAAATAATGAGAATATTAATTTTGAAGCTGCATAATGGGATGCTGAATATTATTATAAAAATGCCATTTCGACTGAGTGTATCTGTGTGTATTTGCATAACATTTTCTCTGTTGTGCACCAAGTTTATCTAGATATGTAGTATTAGCTTTACCAGGGAGAAGAACCTATCAGAGTTCCCTGTTCAGTGACTGGATTTTGCCCATGCACATGAATGGAATAGGCTGAACTGTGGCAAAGTCTTCTAGTGGCCTGTTATTTGTCCTGACTGAATACTGAATACTGGAGGGATACCTAAAAGACTCCACCTAAAAGAGTATATAAGGTAGAACCTTTCTTCAGTTAGAGAACACAGATATTCTCTGCTATGCTATACTATACTATACTATACTATACTATACTATACTATACTATACTATACTATACTATACTATACTATACTATACTATACTATACTATACTATACTATACTATACTATACTATACTATACTATACTATACTATACTATACTATACTATACTATACTATACTATACTATACTATACTATATACTATGATATATAGGTTGTGAAAATTGCTATATATAAACTTGGTATTAAAATGAACTATTAAAAATATCAGGGTTTGATTTTGTCTATAAATTTTCAGGAGACCTAAAAACATGTTATTAAATTCTTGGCCACAAGGTACAAACACACATGTACACACACATACACACAGGTGTGCACAAGCCACTGGAATAGAAAGAATTACAAACTGGCAAGAACAGTGCTGTCTCCATTTCATTTAAAAAAATAGCAATGCCACCAGTTTAATTTGAGCTGTTTAAAATATGAATTGGAATTTATCTTCTCAGGTTCACATAGAATTCACTATGACCCAGCACCACTTTTATGCCTTTGTGAATTAAAAAAAAAAGGCTTTGGGAATTAAAGTGAAATATTTGTTTTAAGAATTCAGGTGTGTGTGTGTGTGTAGTACTTTTTTTTAAAAGCGGCTGTACCAATGTACATTCCAGCCGATATTGAATGAGGTTTATTGATGCTGGTTCCCCAATAACATGGGTGTTGCCAGTCTCTTTAATTTTAACCATTCAGGGCTCTGTGTTACTGCATCACTGGAGGGATACCTAAAAGACTCCACCTAAAAGAGTATATAAGGTAGAATCTTGCTTCAGTTAGAGAACACAGATATTCTCTGCTATGCTATACTATACCATACTATATACTATGATATATAGGTTGTAAAGTTGCTATATATAAACTTAGTATTAAAATAAGCTATTAAAAATATCAGGGTTTTATTTTATCTATAAATTTCCAGAAGACCTGAAAACATGTTATTAAATTCTTGGCCACAAGGTACAAACACACATGTACACACACATACACACAGGTGTGCACAAGCCACTGGAATAAAAAGAATTGCAAACTGGCAAGACCAGTGCTGTCTCATTTAAAAAATAGCAATGCCACCCGTTTAATTTGAGATGTTTAAAATATGAATTGGAATTTATCTTCTCAGGTTCACATAGAATTCACTATGACCCAGCACCACTTTTATGCCTTTGTGAATTAAAAAAAAAGGCTTTGGGAATTAAAGTGAAATATTTGTTTTAAGAATTCAGGTGTGTGTGTGTGTGTAGTACTTTTTTTTTAAAAGCAGCTGTACCAATGTACATTCCAGCCGATATTGTATGAGGTTTATTGATGCTGGTTCCCCAATAACATGGGGTTGCCAGTCTCTTTAATTTTAACCATTCAGGGCTCTGTGTTACTGCATCAAGGGTAATACCAAGTCTTAAACAATCACAGGTTTGTTTGTTTTTTTTGTTCAGGCTCCAAATCATTTTTTTTGTTTGTTTTAATTTTTAAATAGGACAATATTCTTAACACATCTGTTTCTGTTCCATTGGCTTCTTGTCTGTTCCATAGTCCAGTAATCATCCCACGGTTTACTTGAGATAATTTTCATATTGACTGTAATCATTTGCCTGATCACCCTTACACCTTTCTCTTTGTACTTAAAGGAAACTCCATTGCAGACATTGTCTTTTGAGTTGAGGCATGCCACTCATCTAATCTTTGCCCTGAGACAAGAGAAATAGTTTGCTTCGTGCCACCCTCATTCTGATATTTACCTAATGCAGTATAAACAGCTGACATGCTTACTTGGAATTCAGTTGCTAAAAGTCTTTCTCTGTCAAACTTAGAATTGTTGTAGCTCTGTAAAAGTTGACTTTTCCAATCTTGCAACATTCCAGTCTTCTGGAATCTCTTTATTCTCTTTTACCTCTGCTTCTAGAGCTACCAATCGGTAGATACAGCGAAAGGCCCATGCTCCAACCCCTTCTTCTAAAGTCAAACAGGATGCATGAGATGCCAGTGTAATCTCATTGAATGGTTTGTTACTACATAACTTAGATCATTATATGCCTGGCCTCTACTATCACTTGCACCCAACAACAATTGATTGTTTGGGTCATGTTACATGCATTGACTAAACAGGAAGGACTCTGCTCCAAGAGCCACCTGGAAACCTTGCTTGGAAGAGGTTCTAGCTGGAATAGGAAGCCCCCTCACTCAGTAAGAGCAAATGGAAGATGAAAAAAATGAAATCCATGGATGTGGTGTTCTAAGGTCATCATCTTAAGAGATCAATTAACGAGGTTTCTCCCAGGTACTTACATAGGACTTTGTATATAATAGCCGCCCACATTTTTCATTGGGTTAAAGTTATTACCTTGACAAGACAAATCAAAATAGTTTCCTTATAATTAATATTTATATAACTGGCAATTAATCCTAGTATAAGTAGGATTCCTATTAATATTTCAATAAGATATAATTGTCTAATGTCAAAAATCATGGATAGTCATTTACTCTAAACCAAAGTTAAATTAATCCAACTTTTGAAGGTAACATGATTCTGAAAACGTATGTATTTTTAATTAATGGTAAGACAGTTTCTCACAAATTCAATGAATTAGATTAAATCATTCACAATATATAAAACCTCACATCTTTCATATACATAGAAATGAGAGGGCTTTGGAAATATACCTGGAACTTTATTTTAACTTAATGCTGTATAAAATCAGTAACCTCTGCTTTTTAGACATAGAAAATCTAAAGTGAAATTGCTTGAAGCATAAGAAATTGACAAAACATTAATGAAGTTTTCAGCATTCATACCTTGTCTTTTCTGAACTGAAAATCAGGCTCAATTTGGAATGCAGTGGGTCCATTAGGAAGATAACTTCTACTCTTTTGCTGGAAATATAACTTTTTATCCGCGTGCAAATTGCTTTTGATTCTGGTAACAACCATGTATTGATCATGTCATGTGATGGGATGTCTTTGTAAGGTTGTTTTTGTTATTCTCTCATTTTAGGTATGTGAGTGTATATTTTTCATTGACCAAAACCATATGCTTATTTATTGATTTTTGGTTAAAGCAAACAATATTTGATATACTCTGATCCAAACTGTCATCAGTAAAAATAATTTACCTAGAGTTTGAGGATACATGTATTACCAGTAGAGTTGTATCTTCTTTAGATGTTTGGGAAGCTGTGTATATAAAAATATTGCCTGATAACTCCCACACAATAACAATCAGGGTTTAAATATCAAAGTCTGGTGAACTGTACTCAATGTTATTTGAGAATCTAAAGCTCTAAAGAGTTGTCAGCTTAAAAAAAAAGTAAAATGGAGGTGGATAGGCCCTGGGAGGGATTGAACTTTCAATCAAATAATTTCTGATATTGGGTTGAATTGACAGCCCTATAATTCCAGAAATAGACCTATAACTATGTGGACACTGGAATTATGATCAAAGCGTCACTGAAGATATGAGAAAATAATGATCTTTAAATACATATCTCAATTTCATATGTGTGTGGAAAAATTAAAACAGACCCCAACCTCATGCCATATGCAACAGTAAATTTCAGATGAATTGTAGACTTTAAGTTAAGATGATTCTAGAAGGAAATACAGAGAATACCTCCATGATTTCTTGGTTTGTAAATGCAGAATGTAATATCTATTTTTAAAAACACATTTATTGATTTGATACATTAAAATTAAGAAAATCTGCTAATCATAAGACACACAAAAAATAAAGAAAAAAGCCATTGGAAAAGATTACAGCATATATAATAATTAGTTTCTCAGTAACGTGCTCTATTTGACTATTTCACTTATTTAAGGACTTAATAATATTTGGGCTACACTATGACAAGCATTTGTTACTGGTCTCAGTCTGGTCTTGGCCATCAGAGTTGGAGATTAGATTAGAGAGAAATCACTATGAAATAACCCACGATCTTCGCACTCTATACAACATATGTTTTTGTAAACATATATGCACATATATGTAAACATCCATTAATATCTCTAGCTTTCTGTGTAAATCAATCTAGGGAGAGATTTATACCACCTAATAACATCATTAACATCCTGTGCCAACAACTATACAAGTTATATCATTTAAAAGTACCTTTGCAAATATCTAGATAACCAAAAGATGTATTTATGATAATATACTTTCATGAGCTTTTTTTCACTTGACTTATTAGATATATTGGTTCAATTAATTTCCTCCAAAATATTCTATATTTACAAACATTTGCAGATCAGTTATTTAATATATTATATCTATTAGAATACATAAAATATTTTTTTCTATTTTTGTATATAAAATGTATATGAATAAATAATGGTATTGCTTATCAGCGATATCTACAAAATGCTCTAGCAACCCAGGGAGCACAAGCAGGAAAAGCAAAAGCCAATGTAGCCAGTACAGTTACAGTCAGGGGTTTCAACAAAATCTTGCAAAACAGTCAGTTGTTCACAAGTTATGCTATACATGCCTGTTGTGGATTAATAGGATGATGGGAGGTTTGGGAAATGGGACGCTGAGCACAGACAGGGTGACGAGAGGAAGAATATGGGGGGAGAAATAGGACGGCTCTCTGTTTAATCTACAAAAGGGTGTGACATCATTCAGATCTAGTGGCTTGAGTTTCTTTTCTTCTTTTTTTTTTGTTTGTTCTTGTTAAGCCCACCCTAGGATATTTTTCCCATTGATTTTCAGAGAGAGAGGAAGGGAGGGGGAGAGACACAGAGAGAAACATGGATGTGAGAGAAACACATCCATTGGTTGGCTCCCTCACACTCTCCAACAGGCCCCAGGATGGAGCCTGCAACCTCGGCCCATGCCCTTGACCAGAGTCAAACCTGGGGCCCTTCAGTCAGAGGAAGGGAGGGGGAGAGACACAGAAAGAAATATGGATGTGAGAGAAAACACATCCATTGGTTGGCTTCCTCACGCTCTCCAACAGGCCCCGGGGATGGAGCCTGCAACCTCGGCACATGCCCTTGACCAGAGTCAAACCTGGGGCCCTTCAGTCTACAGACCAATGCTCTGTCCTCTAAGCCAAACCAGCCAGGGTCGTTTCTCTTCATCTTCACACTATTAATTTGCCTCTAGTCTGGCTTTCAAGTCTTTTGATCATTGGAATATTTTGAGGCCCTGTAGAATAATAAGCCAGTTGGATATAGCAACTGAAACTCAGTCCTTTTTTTTCCCCTGAAACAAACTGTGCTATTTCTCCCCAGGATTAATGCATGTGACTTGGAACATCTAGATAATTTATCCAAGTGAAAAATTAGGGGCTAAATGAACCATGCAGTGTGTTTATGCTACTTAATGTATGAGAAGCTCCGAAGGCAGATCTGCCCGTGTGATTCTGGTAATGAAGCCATGGGGTTGTCTCGGAACCCAGGCTCCACTATTCATGTCTGTTTCCTCCCACGGCTTCAATATGTCTGAGCTGGGTCAGAACTATGCCGTCCTATTTCCTATGCACAATTTTCAATGAGGAATATCAGTTTTTGTACTAGCTGATAATAAAGAACACAAATTAAATGCTTTCTTTGGAAGATTAAAATCATCACAGCAGAGATGCACATCTCTCTCTTTGGAGGACCTGTTGTTTGCATAAAGACTTTTCAAAGGAACTTTTTCTCGCTGACATTAATTGTACAAATGCAAATTTAAAACAGCAAGAAGAAAGGTTCAAAAACCATGCTATGAATGTGAGCAATTCACACACTAAATTGTACTAATTCTGGGGAAAATTGGTGATGAGACGACCGATGGACACAGACAACAGGGGGATGACAGCATGAGTCGGGGGGGTTATGGGGGATGAGGTCACATATGTAATACCTTAATCAATAAAGAAATTAAAGAATGAAAAAAAGAATTTTATGCCCAGCCAGCATGGCTCAATGGTTGAGCATCGACCTATGAACCAGGAGGTCACAGATAGATTCCAAGTCAGGGAATATGCCTTGGTTGTGGGCTTGATTCCCAGTGTGGGGCATGCAGGAGACAGCTGATCAATGATTCTCTCTCATCACTGATATTTCTCTCTCCCTCTCCCTTCTTCTCTGACATCAATAAAAATACTTAAAGAAAGAATTTTAATATGCATTATCTAATATAGCATTTAAAATAAGAAAAACAGAAGTCTTTTTAAAAATTAGAAGGAAAAGAACTAGCCAACTGTTACTATGGGTAAAAATAACTAATGTCATTTTCATTGAAAATTAAAATCTAACTTTCTTTTGCATTAATTCTATCATGTAATTTCTCTCAGAATAACAAGCCAGAATTTGACAACATCTTTTGAGCTTTTATTCAGTTTCCTTCTATTACTTTTCATTTCAAATGGTTTCCTTGCTGTTTCCTCCCATATGGCAAATGCAGGTATGTGCGCGTGCGCACACACACACACACACACACACACAGTAGTTTTGTCTTTTTAATCAAGAGCAGCATATAAACTGGAGGCAGAGCTAGAATTAATGCCTTCACCTTGCTGGTTTTATGTGAAGATTTCAGATCCTGATTACTCTATTTGATATAGCTACAGTCCCATTATTATTTATTATTTAATTCTTGTGATGAACTTGAATCATATGCAGGCTATGATGCAGAAGTCAATATGTGCTTGAAGACTGTAATTGAAATAGCGAGCCCTGTTTTCACTTGATGAGGGTAGTTAAAAGCAGCATTTTATTTTATGTTTTAATTTTCTTTGTATCAAGTGTGTGTTAGCGAATGCCTGCCGTCTCCTTGGAAATGGTATTTTCTGTCTTTGAATGAAGTTTTAATAATATATTCAAGGATTAATTCTCTGTTCTGCAAAAAGTATTACTTTCTCTAAATATATTAACCTTTGGGGAGTTGGATTCTTATATCTGGGTCATGAACTGTCTCATCTTTGCAGATAACACTTCCCCGGGGCTTTGGGCTTTTATAGGAATGTCCTAGCCACTTTAATCATCACGGAGTCCCAAGATCAACAAAAAAGTGTCACATCCTCACCGAGATTCCTTGGCGGTCGATAAAACACACATTCTAATTTTTCTCTTCTATTAATGCTTACGAATACTTCACTAGAAGATGAATTGTGGCATAATTCTGTAACATAGCTGTAACCAGTACATAAAATGGGGCGGCGCAATATGCTTATGAAAATTCCGTTGCTTGTTTAATCCAAGTCTCAGTACATGAAAGGGGGGTGAGGCGATAATGCTTATGAAAATTCCGTTGCTTGTTTAATCCAAGTCCTGCATAACTACATTCCATTCCATATTACTGTGAAGGAAATGCTAAATTTCTGACCCCATCAGCTATTGAATTTTATGAAGCAAAGGCCCCTGATCCACCTATGGGAGTTCAACAATAGCCCAGATTTGGGAACATTTGCATTCCCTTTGAAGAGGCTTAGTGTCAAATTTACTAAGTTTAGGCCTGGCCGGTGTGGCTTAGTGGTTGAGCATCAACCTATGAACCAAGAGGTCATGGCTCGATTCCCGGTCAGGGCACAGGCCCAGGTTGCTGGCTCTATTCCCATTGTAAGGCATGCAAAAGACAGCTGGTCAATGATTCTCTCTCATCATTGATGTCTCTATCTCTCTCTCCATCTCCTTTTCTCTCTGAAATCAATAAAAACCAATTTTTTGAAAAAAAACAAACGCTCTAGATTCCAGCACCGTCATAGGTTATTGAACTGCTACCGTCCTTTGACTTCTCTTGAGAAAAAACTATTGGAATTGACAGTTATGAAAAGTGCAACCAAATGTTAGGCATTACATTGAGAGCAGGCGTAGATGCATCTTCTCTCTTAAAATAACTCAAGAGCAGCCACGCTTGGAAAAATAATGTCTCCACGGAGCCAGAAAAGCATAAGCTTTCTATGACAAATATCTGTTTATTAACTTTAACCATTGACTACCAGAGTTTGCTGAAAAAAAATATATACATTTCATTTAACAATTTCCAGTGCAGCCCAGTTTTGATTTCTTTTGCAATTGCAGTTAAGTAGAAAATTATCTGTTTAACTTGGAAAAATGAAACTCAATACGTAGAACCAGTTCCTGTTAGATGGAGTGTTAATTCCCAATTATTACTGTGCTTAACTTTCAAATAGAAGTTTGTAGTGATATAGCTATGAGTATAATCCCCTCTTTGATGCCTGAGACACTTGGAAATGTACCTGATATTCTTCACTCATTGATCTTTAAATAGAGTAAAATAGATATTCATCTGAATATTTTATTGGTTAAATAGTAGAATGCCTTGTGACATACCAAATACATAGTTGGTCGTAATAAACATTTTTTCTTTACATCCCCACATCCAACAGTTTTCATTGCCTTTCTCTTTCGCTAAAAGATGTCAGTGTTTTGTTTGGTTTTGTATATTTATTTATTTTGTTTATTCATTGATATAGTTTCTACACATTATAGATTTCTATGGTTTTGTTGGTGTTTTATCAAAGGAAAAGGAAGAAGTAAGTGGCTTAAGTTATTTACAGAGTATTTTGAAGGATAACATTTCTCTAAAATGAATATGACACAGAATACTCTACAAAGATATGCCCACAAACTCTTATAAGCAGCTAGTTCCTATTAAAATTATTGGTGTCATTTTTTATGCACATTAGGCCTATCAAAATTTATAAAGAATCAAAAGACACATTTCTGAAAATGTTTAACTTACTTTGTTTCTTGAAGGGGAAGAAATGTAAAATTTAGGAGCAAAGTATTGCTGTTTTCTATGTGAAGTCATATGATTACTAGAATTACATGTGACCTTTAGAGATTTGTGGTGAGGGTTAAAAAAAACACACAAAAAGAATAAATGTGTATTATTAGAATAAGTGACCAGTGTTATAGAAATGGGAAAGCCTTCTATTTTCCACCAAATGCATTTATTTCTTTTTCATTATTACTGATTTGTGCATGACGCATTGCTTTCC
Source organism: Myotis brandtii (assembly GCF_000412655.1). Lineage (NCBI taxonomy): Eukaryota > Metazoa > Chordata > Mammalia > Chiroptera > Vespertilionidae > Myotis > Myotis brandtii. Next base: position 3,361,667 of record NW_005370328.1, read on the forward strand.
CATTGTTTGAGCTTTGTTTCTTTAAAAGGATTGTTCTTACACTTTTTGAGTTCAAGTTAAACTTTCACGTTTAAAAAATAGCATATTTGAGAGGATTAAGATAACTGTTCCAATAATAAATGATCACTAATAATTTTGATGTACTCACTAGTAAGGTAAAATAATATTTTATGATGTCTAGGAATACTATCTAATCATATTTAATTATGATTGCCAAATAATTAAGTTAATTATATTTACTAGGTCTTACTTCAATACTGATTTGCTAATACTCTTGTAAAACCACATACTATTATAATGGGACTCTTTTCTGAAAAGAATCAAGATTTTTCTTTACACCCATAAAATGCATTGTTTCATTGGAATAACTTAAAATTAATTACAGCCCTCTACTTGGTGTAAATTATACCATCGATATGACTCATCTCAGGTCAACTCAGCACCATGTTTCATAATGCCGCTGTCCTTGTAAGATAATCAGATTGAATAAAAACAAATAAAACTTGACCACATACCTAAGACTCTCTTAAGTTTGCTCCACTGGCCCCTTTTCTTTCTAATGAATTCATAAGGAAAACAATCTCAAATCAACTTAGAGGTAGTAAACATATCCCCCAAAAAGCACAATAAAAAATAAGATCCCTTTCTGCAAAGTGCATATTGGGTTAAAAATTGCAAATCACTTTAAATTTTATAACATGTATTGTTTCCATATAAACTACTTGCCAAAGTAACACAAGATATTGAAATCAACCATTTTAATATCTTGAAGGCACTTTTTTTTTTATTTTTTACAGCCATTGCCAGAGAACAAACATTGACAGATAGATCCGTGTTGTCATATCCCACTATCCTCTGCTTCTACATTCATGCAGACTAATAAACTCCCCTTCTCTTCAAGAAGCAAATGAGATCACAGTACTGTACTTGGTCCCTGGAGTGACCGGGGTTTGAAACCATTTCTTCTTATTTTAGAATATTAAAATAGAAGTCTCTACTCCATTTGCTACTAGCAATAGCATGACATTCTGAACCACCTTGACGCTAGGAAAAATACACACAAAACAGTTTGAATTCTATTTGATAGTATTTCATCTTCAGTATAAAATAGTGCACCATGGATTATATTGTTGACGTTATTTTTTTAAAGGAAGAAAGCAAATATATTGTGGCATAAAGTGCACGGCTATGTTTTAAGAGTCTAACCTGCCAGATCAGCTTCCCTGAAGTGGCTGCTTTTTAATTTTCTATAACCTTTCTCAGGTCAAATATCCCAGGAAGAGAGAATAGAACCATTTCCACAGACAGCAGTGGGTGAGATGAAGCAATAGCTTCACTACTTTAGTCCTCTGCCCATAAACCTGGAAAAGCGGACCTCCATGCATAATTGTGTTGGCTGTATAAGAAGAATAAAGAGAATTATGATCTTTAAAAATATTATTCAATGATCAAACATGATTCAGATTTGCATTAGTTGCCCAGTAACACATATGGAAATTGGGGTTCAAATGCAAAATACCTACTGCATTTGAAATAATAGTTTAACATCTCTACTGAGTTTTCCAATTTGAATAGTAGTATTAGTATATATTACCATGTAAATCAGTGTGAAAGTCTCAGATTACGTAACTTGCCCAAAGAATCACAATCAGTGCAATACCTACAATTTGAAACCCTCTTCTGGTTTATATTCCCATGATTTCTTTTAATAGGCAAAACAATTAACTCAAAACAATAATAGCATATCCATAAAAATACTACAGACCTAGCTAAATGACATGACAATTATTTTAAATGCCTTGATATTTATGTGTTTTAGTATGTTTACAAAAGGGATAGGCATGTGAAAGATAACAGAATATAACATTTTAATTTAATTTAGTAGGGGGATAGTATCTGGAGTCCTGAAACTTTGGTCTAGGAAAAGCTCCGGATCAAATCGCATTTTTGGAATTTTCCTTATTTAACACCCTCTATGAGTGAAAAGCACACTAATTCTGTATATGATTTAAATTTTGGAGGTCTCATTTATTAACTTTAGTTAACTTGATCTGGTGGAACATGCAGATATATTGTCATACAACAGAATACTTATCCAAAAATTTTAACAGATTCATTCACCTACCACTAGGTAGGAAAAAAAATAAAATCTTTAAACTAAAACAAAATGTAAAAAAAAAAAACTCAGGAAAATTTAATCAGGTATGTAATCGTGAATTAAGAGAACTTGACACCATATTTCTGAGGGGCTTCGTATTTGCATTACTTGCCCAGTAATACATTGTAGTTAAGTATATGTAATGAGACCTTACATTTGTGAGACACAGATTTCAAATTTCTCCAGTGGTTTGTCTTTCAAGCCTTATTTATATTTGAAGCACTTATTGATATTAAATATTAACCTATCGGTTTTTCCTGCCAAACCTGAGCTTATAATTCATTTAAATGAAAATCAATGTATGCTGTATATTCCTTTGCTGTCTTTCAGAAATCAGTAATTATATGTGAGGATATCGTTTTTAGTTTTAGTATTTTTAAATATCCAGGAGACTAGAACCTTTAAGTGTAATAGATTGTGTGGTCTCAATTTCATATTCTTTGGTGGATTTGTTAAAAGGCTCTAGATATTACTAGGTTCAGGTGCTTTCGGAGAATCTCATAGATGCTATCTTGGGAGAATAGTAGCTCTGAGTAGCCACAGTGAGCAGTTGGTGGAGAAAGCATTAATAGAAATGAATGGGATCTCCCAAGAAAAAGAAGTATTATAGAATACCAGGAGATCCTGCATTGTCATAGTGTCCTGGGAAGACGGCCGTATACATGAATGGCCCACACTAGTGAGATCATGCACTTACTGAATTAGGGCAAGCGTGACTCTATAAAAGAAATGAATCATATCCTATAAGAACATGCACCTAAAGTCGGAAAATCAATCCAAAACTTTCTTATACTAATTCAAGGAAGAGAGCCATGCGGTGCACTTTTCTTCTATTTTTATTTTAAGGTTTGCTTAAAACTCTTTCTAATATAAACGATGCTATGTCTAGTCTACAAATGTTATATAGGTCTACCTCTTTGAGTATCAGTTGGTTATATCATTTTACATAGGATTTAAAATATTATTGAGAACTGTAAATTATATAGCTATGTCTTGTGCATGAACAGAAACAAAATGTTCCTAAAATGAATGACATTCTTAGATTTATTTCCTTGCAAATTAAAGGAAATATTTTATAGTACTTTTCTCATCCTAATATCTGTGAAACTTGACCAAGTACAGATGTTATTGACTCGATGACTACAGAACCTTATGTTTTTTAAAAAAATATTCAGACATCTGTATAAAAATCTATAGAAGTCAGTTATTATTTTTATTCTAATCATTCTATTTCAGTATGAGGCTAGGTCCACGTTCTGTGCTCAGCTTACTATAGCACCTTAAGCCATGGGATAAAATTTGTAACCCCTAATTCTATTACATTTTGATAAAATAAAGAACTTCTTATCAATATCTAGGATTAGTTATGTAAGCTTTACTTATTTTTTTCCAAAGAAGTATTTGATAGAATTAATGCATAGTATAATACATCATTAATATTTTACCAGTGCTTGAATTGAAAAGTAAAAGTCATTACATTGTTAAATATTGTTTTAGTAAGTATGATTAACTGACAGCTCGCCATTTAGTAATTACAGGAATAACAACAAAATTCTTGCAGAAAATTCCATCTTGGACTTTCAACTATAATCATTCCTGTAGTTAAATAGGCTCTACTACCTCTCCCTGAACTGAAATAGGAACTCACTAATGAGAAGTTTGCAGTGATTAATTAGAAACCTGTTGCAGAACATCTTTTGAAGTTGGCTAAATTAGGCTTTTCATTTTTCCCCCCAGATAGAGTTTTATACTAATTGGCACCTTTTTTTTTTCATATTCGATGTCAATTTGTGGTTTGGGAAGTTCCTTTTCTCTCTTTGCTATCATTCAAGTTCATAGATGATAAGAAAAAGTACAGTTTGATATTTTTTTTTTCTTTTCTGAGAAATAGACCAACTCAAGCTAAAGTTGCATGAATTTGGCAGAATATCTGATGCCATAGACCAATTCCAGCATGTCATAATTTTAAGAGTTTCATCAAAAGGTTGATGAGACCTGGGGACTCAAAAGGGTTGAGTCACACATGTAGTCACCATCTGGGAATGGCTAAAGGCATTTCCCCAAACCTGAATAGGAAACTGATTGTGCCGGCCAGACAGCTAAAAGGCATCTTAATCTACATGTTATTGCCTCCTACTGGCCAAACACCTGAACAGCCGTAGGCTAATTCCCCCATTCTGACAATGCTTCTGTAACTTTTGAAACCTTACCCTTTGAAGTGTATTATCTCCACCTTGCCTTAGGACAAATTGTGTTAATAAAAGCAAGGGTCCTAGACAAGGAGGGACTCTTCAGTTCCTTTAGCTGAAGGTCCTCTGACCCCCAATGCCTTTCAAAATTATATCTCGTCTCCGGACTCTTTATTAGTCTCTGGATTCCTATGTCATCTACGCGCAGCCCCTTTTCCAGATTCCTGAACCCTTCTTGATGCTGGGACATGAACCCCGGCGTAAATGGACGCCTGAAGTGGGACAAGAGCACCAACAATAATCTGAGAGCACAGAAAGGCCAGCTCTCCGCGGGAACTGCGTGGGTCATTCACTGGAACAGGGTCTTTGGAGAGAAAAGTGAAAAAGCTGAAGAAATATTGTGACCAGCAAATCAATCAACCATTCAACAATATCTCTCTCTCAACTCTCTATATAGATAGCCATATACTTACTAATTGGAGGAATTTCAGTTTAATTTCTCATCCCTAGTCTTAAATAACCTAGCCCTAACCGGTTTGGCTCAGCAGATAGAGCATCAGCCTGCGGACTGAAGGGTCCCAGGTTTGATTCTGGTCAAAGGCATGTACCTTGGTTGCGGGTACATCCCCAGTTAGAGGGTGTGCAGGAGGCAGCTGATCGATGTTTCTCTCTCATCGATGTTTTTCTCTATCCCCCTCCCTTCCTCTCTGTAAAAAATCAATAAAATATATTTAAAACAATAAAAAATTAAACCTAAAGCACCTACAGAACCTGCTTGAGCCTCAACATGGAACCCCGCTTGTCATAATGACATGTACTAACCAGTAAGCGTGGCTATAAATAGTCCCTGGAATCTTCTGCCAGTTAATGTACTAGCTAAAAGCGCCTTGGCCAATAAATCATGCTAAAATATGATCAAGAAGGCTGGTGTATTCTCCGGGATGCTAGTGGGAAAGAAATATGAGAACAACCTCAGGAAAAAGGGACCCGGGCCAGGCTATTGAGTGCTGACTTGATAAAGCTGTCTGTAACATCCAGAGCAGAGCAACACGGGAATGGCATAGTGGAAGGAAGGGAAGCCTGAGAACCTTGCATTTAACGCATTTCTAGCTACATTGTTGATCACACTCTGTTTATTACAAGAATGATGGAGGTTGATCATATGGGACACTATTTAGGTAGGTGACATATCGCGCTGGGGATAGTGAGAAAAATTGATTGCATCATAAGAATACATGCCCTAACCGGTTTGGCTCAGTGGATAGAGCGTCAGCCTGCGGACTCAAGGGTCCCAGGTTCAATTCCGGTCAAGGGCATGTACCTCGGTTGCGGGCACATCCCCAGTGGGGAGTGTGCAGGAGGCAGCTGATCGATGTTTCTCTCTCATCGATGTTTCTAACTCTCTATCCCTCTCCCTTCCTCTCTGTAAAAAAATCAATAAAATGTATTTTTTTAAAAAAAGAATACACGTACCTGGAAGGAGAAAACAAAACAAATCAATTCAGAGGCCTTTACACATTTTTGTTGTTGTTGTTGTTGTTAATCCTCACTCAAGGATATTTTTGATTTTTAGAGAGAGTGGAAGGGAGAGGGAGAGACAGAGAGAAACATCGATGTGAGAGAGACACATTGATTGGTTGCCTCTTGCACACACCCTGACCAGGGCCCGGGAACCTGCAACCAAGGTACACAGCCCTTAACTGGAATCGAACCTGGGACCCTTCAGTCCATGGGCAAATGCTCTATTCACTGAGCCAAACTGGCTAGGGCTACTTGACACATTTTTTCTGGATAATTAATGCTACCATCAATAAAACAATTGGACTTTGAAATAATGTGGACAAAGCCAACTCTTGAAAAACATTAACTTTGGCTGCAAGATTTTAAGACACCCATGTAACTTGGTTCATTCACTTAAGGGAGCAGTAAATGACTAACGTTTTTGTAATAAGGGAAAAAAATACATAAACCAGCTAACTAAACTTCAAACTTTTTAACTAAGATGCTGGACCTTTTCCCCATTTATTTGAAATGAAAACCAGGTATTGAACTAGGTTTTAAAAGAAATTTGAATTAAATCACAATTTGTTTCTTAAAAAATGGGATTAGTGCATTGAATATCTTGAATTAATACGAAGTGCAAGAAAAAGACACGAAGAACCTTTCTCTCATTCCACTCCACCTGAGCCCTTAAGTTAATTTTCCTCCAGAAGTCACCTTAGACCAAATGAAAATAAAATTCTTTCATTTAGGAAATCCCCACCTCGTTAACAGTGTGAGACTATAAATTTAAAGTGCTTTTGACGGGGAAAACTTTATCTCAAGAAAATGGTTTAATTTCCCCGAGCATGAAATATTCCCCCCCAAGGAACATGTCTATTAATGGCAGGCTATGATTAATTAATTGGTTCTGGGAACTATTACACCGTATTAGTCACTTTCATATTAGTGTTCCCAAGAGTGGCAAATAAATAAGACAGTGATTGCACTTCTGCTGGACCAGCTATTTCCTGCCAAGGCATTTTGCTGATGTACAGTGTCTGTGTAATTTCCACAGTCTACTTCTTGCCCGATTTAGTTCAAGCTTTGTTAGCTGAATGCTTAAAAATGACTCATGTCCTAGCGGGAAATCTTTTCCTCTCATTACTTCTGTGTGATATTATAGACAACAGTGTCCCGTGGGGTCTCGACAGTTGATCCCAGCCCGGTGATTTACAGTGACACGGTAGAGCTATTGCCAATGGGGGGTTGCCAAAGGGTAAGTTGCTTCAATGTCAATTTCAACCCAGCAGCGATTTCTGTTTCATCCCTAGTCAGGTAACTGCTGTCAAATTAAAGAGGTATTCAAAACTCACCACACAGTTTTGCTTTTCATTATTGGTACATCTGCAATTTGATTGGTGTGATGTGTTTTTCTTGCATGATTGAATATCAATGGTAGGAGATGGACATTTATAGGAAATTTATTCAACTAGAACGGCTTTTCATTTTTTACATGTCAACCACAAGAATGCATATTGCAATGATATTTAGGGAAGATTAAAAAACAGTTTAGGTAACAGTATTTTAACTGAAGTAAAGTTGTTTTCTTAAAATATTAAAGTGCGTAGCTTTCGTTAATAGCATATGCACATGAAAATGTTGAATTAGGTAAACATGATAACTTTACTAAGAATAACCATATGTGTTAGCCATTTCACTCACATAATTTAATTCAAACATCTTAATGACCTGTGAGTAAACCGTGTATTATTATGTGAGGTAACTGACCCTCAGAGATGCAAATATCTTTCAATAGTTCCAGTCCTGCTAATTTTGTTTAGTTAAGCAAAGTAGGGTAAAAAATCTTGAATTATTACTTTAAAAAGGAATTTCAGATTAAATGATATATCTATTCAAAAAATCCCAAATAGGAAAATTCCAAAGGTAATTGGAACATTAATGTATATAATTAATAAAAATAATATAATTAACCTATATATAAATAGATGTGTTGGAATAAATTAAGTTGCTTAATTTATGTAGATAAAATGTATACATTTGGGGGAAACTCTACATATTTGTTTCCCAACTCCTCTTCTCAGGTATGGATTTTAACTATCACCTGTGTAGCTATGCATTTTTTTCATGCAACCAAAAATTATGATTCTTAAATGGTAAAGAGGAACATTAATTTTAATTTACCTTCTTACATGGTAAAATTTTTTAAAAAATTAGATTTATAAATGGTGGGTCATAGTCCTAATATGAATAAAAATAAATACATTACAAAGTATCCTATAAAATATATTTTTAAATCAAACCCACTCACGCTTATATGACTACAAAGGTCTCAATTACAGTCAAAATCCTTTCTTTCACAATTATATTCAGATTCTATTCAAATATCTTTGAAAGATAAATATGGTGGTTGTCACAATTTCACATGAAAAATTAATGCAAATTTTTAAAAAGACTATTTTTTAAAGTACTAGCTTCCAGAATACTGATTTATATTCAAAATGTTAAAAAAGTCTTTATTATGTTCTTTAATCTGTTGAAATTTCTACAGCCTGCATATATTTTTGTTTATTGAGTTGATAAATCACATAGCACAGAAAAAGATAAAAGTATTTTCCTTTTAGTTTAGAATTGAAGTCAGAATTTCCATTGGATGTAATCAAATTGGAAAGCAAGTTTATACAACTGCTTCTAAAGGGACTTTCTAAATACCCGAGTCCCAACAGGTGGATAGTGTAGGCGGTATCACAAAGTTACTATGTGACTTTGGACCAATAAAAATGTGTTGCTTCACCCTGGATGGTGTGGCTCAGTTGGTTGGATATTGTCCCATGCACCCCAAGGTTGCTGCTTGGATTCCCAGTCAGGGCACACTGCCCGGTTCCTGGCTTGATCACCAGTGGGGGGCGTGCAGGAGGCAGCCGATCAATGATTGTTCTCACATAGATGTTTCTCTCCCTATCTCCCTTTTCTAACTCTCTCTCTCTCTCTAAAAATCATTAATAATAACAGTACTTGAATAAATGTTATCTCTTATTTCTTATTCACATAATATATAAAGTTGGGATAATAATGCCTCCTGCACTTAACTGCAGACACTCAACTCACAAACTGAAGGAGGTAGGATAGAAAAGAAAGAAAGAATAGCAGAGGGGAGAAAATAGGAAATAGCAGTTGTAGTATGTCGGGAATATTGATATTTTTAAAAATGTCTAGAGAGGATTTAATTCACTCAATGAAAGTAATTAAGACTAATTAATTCATTTTCTTTGAAAAATAGTATGCTATCCTGTCTAAAGTTAGTCCTCTTCAAAATCAAATGTTAAAAGATTAAATACCCATTAAAGATAAATCTCTCACTACAATTACCCATAAACCACGATGAGTCTACAAAGATCATTGTGGCTGCTCTTAATATGTAAGTTCCTGGAAACAAACAAAATTTAACAGGAAAGTTAAGATATGTTTGAAACTAACCAATGCTCCAAAACTTATGTTCTCTTAAATGTCTTTGTCTGCTATATTTATGACTGTTCTCAAAACTGTGTTTATTGTTCTGAAAATAAATGAAGGGTGTTGACATCTGGCACTTTTCTCACCAGGCCTGCTGTTGGATTGAACAGTTATAATAAATGAGTTGGAAGAACTTGTCAAATTTACTAAAATGTGCTAGTTTCAACAAAGTGTCAAAATGTGAGATAGTCACTACCCTTTCACGAATTTAAAATAGGAATGTTCAGAATATTTAAAAAGTTAGACTTTTGGTAAGTTAAGATACAAAGCTTGCTGCATTCAAAGACACACAAAAAATGATTCTTCAATGACTTGTGACGAAGGATAAGGGAGCACTTCAAGATGGGAGGATGCCTTTGCTAAGATGTAGAATCTGACCTTTTCCTTCTGGATGAGTTTACTCTCACACTATCACTTTAGGGGAAAGTGATGACAATCTCTCTTAACTTTCCTGAAAATTCTTTTTAGCAAAATGGAAAAACACAGGCAGAGCTATCATTAAATTTGGTGTATGCAGACCTACAGGCATAATTTACGCAAAGACTATTGATTACTGTTTTAATGGCATCTTGGAGGAAAAGTTCTTATCTGCATGCAGCAGGCCAAATAGTTATTTAGCCAACTTGATTGATATTTTTTCCAGTGATGTCGATAATGATGTACAAGGATGTTGTAGACTTGGGGATAAATGATACTTGGCAATAGAGCATAGACACTATTCATAGTAAACAATGTTTATAAAATCCTAAATGAGATGGGTTAAATTTACTGTAGTTATTGTAGATTCTGCAGTTAAGGAGAGAGAGAGAGAGAGAGAAAGAGAGAGAGAGAGAGAGGGAGAGAGAGAGAGAAGGGGGGGGATTAAGTGTGGGCTATCTATCAAAAGTAAAGAGGAAGCAAAATAGATGAAAGGAGGAGGGGAAATAGTCCAAAATTGCAATAGAGTTAGTCTGAACAGACATAAGAATGATAATCAGAAAACATGGGTGTATCCACAGGGGATCTGTGTCCCTTATTCTTACATGGATTTAGTCTCAGATTCATTTTGCAAGCATTTGAGTTTTGCATTTAGTGATTTTGTTTTCTTTGTTATTCTCTTTTTTAATATGAGGATTTAATGCTACAAATTTCTTTATATTTAACACGGTCAGTGTGCCACACAACTTTTTTTTATATGTAGTGGTTCCTTTTTCCACTAGTTCTAAGTAGATTTTTATTCATATTATGATTTCTTCTTTGACCCATGAATTATTGTCTGTGTGTTTTGAATTTCCAGATATAAGTGTTGCCATTTTCTGTATTAATTTTCCCTTTAATTGAGTTACATTTAGAGAAATACGTTGTGTAATACATATTATTTGAATATTAGGGGCTGTGCTCTGTTACTAATTATAGGAAATATATATGTATAATTATATAATATATATACATATATGTATAATGATATGTCCAAGATTGTTGCAAATAGCTTACATATAAATCATGTCATCATGTTCAGAACCATGAGAATACTAGTACAGTCCTCACATCTGTGGCACATCACACAGTATAGGTTGCTAAAAGTGAGATGAGATTGTAGAGAAGAGTGCTTTTAAAATAACTTCTACCAGTTCCAGGGCTGAATTGTAATAAGGTCCTCAGCCTTTTCTCTCTTTATAAAAATTAAAGCAACTTCTGCTGAGACTTCTTGTGTAAAGATGGGACAGAAATATATGCAAAACAGGCCTCTCCCGCTGAGAAAATATCCATCTTGCCTACGCTAATTTTCCCCATCACTAGGAGAGGGAGCGTGGGCCATAAATCAAAATCAGCATCCTCTCAGGTGGAACGGACATGCTCCAGCGAAGCCGACATGGACTGAAAACTTGGCTGTACAGAAGGCAGCACAGGCAATAATAAACCTTGAGGAAAAAATTAAATACAAAATAAAACCACCGAAGAACTGAACAGCAGCACTGCCATTGATTTTAATGTCCAACTATTGTGTCAAATGCCTTTTCCTCCCGCCCCCAAATTCTGGCTGCCGCCTCCTATTGGCTGAACTGAGCTGGAACCCAAAGGCTCATGGGAAATAGTGTTGCAGGCTCTGAGGTCAGCTTGGCAGGGTGCAGAACAGGTAAGGGCAGGAGAGAGTGTCTCCTGGGGAACAGGGAAGACACGAGCACACATATAAAGACCGAAGTTTGGTTATTGAACTGCCATAGAGGTTGTTCTAGATAGAACATTAGTATGTCATGGTGGTTAGTGAGCAATGGCTAATTCCCAACTGAGGGTCTGAATAAATTATCAATTATACTTTATAGTCTAAAGAAGAAGAAGAAAAAATACATTCTTTACAGGAATTAAGACTAAGTTCTAATTCCAGTAAGGAAGTTCTAACTAGAAATATCACATTGGAAAGCTGAATATAATTTCTTAACTTTTAAATTAAATATTATGTGTTTTCTTATGCTCATTTAAAAAGGTTTATGATAAATCTGATATATTGTGTCAAAGTGCATAAATGAATTAAAATAAACTTAAGTTGAAATAGAGTATAAATATCCTATATTCACTATACTATATAGTGCAGAATATTTACATATAAGACTTAGATAAATTATTTTAAATTAAAATTACTCTTTTGAATCTAGGCATTAAAATAAATACATATATCTCTTCTTTATCCCCTTCCCATCCATCCTGAACTTAACAACCAATCTCATTTTTGCCCTAAAATCACATTTTTCTTACAGTTCTTCTTCCCTTTCAAAATATTCCATGAATCCTTAGAGCCAAAGAAAATATAAAATAGTTCAACCTTGAATTCTAGGCATTAGAAAGTGCCTTCTTCCCATTATTCTCCCACCTAGAGAATGTACTTCAGTGAAACTATGCTGTTTTATATATAAATCTTACACTGCATTTTCCACTACTGCTCTTTCATCACACCATTACCCTTTAATATAAAACTGCTTTTCTCCCCACATTTTTCCCTCTCTAAGTTCTACCCTACCCTTCAAGCTCTAGCTAGCTTCAATCTTGCTTATTCCAAAAACCCATTTTTAAGCACTCCAGACAAAAGTGTTATTGTTTCTACCCTAAATGCCTATGTAATTCAACATCTGTCTACACTTATGAATGTATTATTCACTAGTCCATAAAACTGTGAAAGGCACTTTATATGTTTAGTTTTCTGGATTGATTTTAGAGACCTCTTTGTGCCATCCTGGCTCTTAGATAGTGGCTTCCTAGCTTTGGGTATATACTTGATGAACGAAGCTGCAATTTTCCTAACAAGAAAAGTGGGAAATAATTGGGAAATTGTCCAAAAAGGAGTTAATTCCTGGGATTACTAATGCTTCGTTTTCCTCCTAGGTAGAGTCCACCTGATTGCGAGAGGGCACAGACCTGGCCGAGGGACCCCACTGGTGCACGAATCCGTGCACAGGGCCTCTAGTATATAAATAATTTTCATTCCGGTTTCTCCTCTATTTAATGGTTTGACACGCATTGAGCATAGAAGGTGTGCTTGTCACTGCCCACAACTCCATGGATAAGCCTGGTTTCTATGCATTGAGCTTGAAATTTTCATAATAAAATTAGGACCAAAAAAGGGCATGAATGACTCATGTCAAAATGAAATCTTGATCATCACTGTGTTTCTTTTCATCCTCTCTATTTGTTCTCTAGTTTTGATTCTCTTTTCTCAGGTCTGAACAACTAGCATGACTTCCAAATTACTTTCCCTACCAATACCTTTTCCTCTACACTTGCTGTCCCCAGCAAAATCATCCTATGTAATAAAGAGGGAATATGCTAATTGACCCTCACACCATCGCAAAAGATGGTGGCGCCCACACCTAATAAGGAGGGAATATGCTAATTGGCTGACCAGCTCTCAAAATGGCAGCATCCACAACCAATAGGAGGGAATATGCTAATTGACTGCCACACCCTCAAAGATGGCTGCACTCACAGCCACAAGATGGCGGTGCCCAGTCCCCTCAGCCCCACTGGGGCGGCAGGCACACGGCAAGGCTGGGCTTGCCCCCAGGCGAGCCCAGCCACTCCATGTGCCTGCCTCTGGAGTCCCTCAGTCCACTCAGCCCCCCAGCCGCCCAGGGCTCAGGTAACCAGGGCCAGCTGAAGCTTGCGCTGCTGGCAGTGGCAGCAGCAGAGGTGTGATGGGGCGTTGCCTTCCCCTGATTGCTTAGTCACCTCCGACCCCTGGTGCACCAGTGGGGTCCTTTGGCCTGGCCTGTGGGGATCTGGCTGAAACTGGCCTGGTGCATGGATTCTTGGACCAGTGGGGTCCCTCAGCCTTGCCTGAGGGGATCAGGCCAGAACCGGCAATCTGACATCTCCTGAGGGGTCCCAGATTGCGAGAGGGCACAGGCCTGGCCGAGGGACCCCACTGGTGCCCAAATTGGTGCACAGGGCCTCTAGTATATAAATAACTTTCATTCCGGTTTCTCTTTTATTTAAAAACATTAAATACTTTCCAATAGCTGCTACATGTGTTTATTATAGATACTTTCTGAATATTTATGCCACCATCAGTCCAAATAAATCCCCACTCACTTCTTGACCCATCCATGCTTCTTTTGTCCCCTCTGAATGTGGACTGAGAACATTGGTAGTAGCTCAGGAATGTACCAAACTCACATCAAGCCCATGAAATCTGCCTCAACAAAACAGCAGTCCCATGAGTATTTGCTTTTTGATCCCCTCTCTTTCTCTCATTTCTGGACTATGTTCTTAGTTTTGTCTCTATTTTATAAGCTACTTCCATTTTGTTTTATTTTTAACCTGGGGTTTTTTCTTTAAATTTGGTCATCTATCAAGTTGTATTTCTCTCTCTGTTGTTTTTTTCTGTCATATTAACCATCATTAATAGTCCATCACTCTCAATAGATGAAAACAAAAAGTTGTCATGTAACGTACAGAGTCTTCAGGTCTCTGAAAATTGATTCCTTGCTTAGCTTTCCAGATACAGCTTGGAAATCTCCCATACTTGAAATGTAAATTCTGTTCTCGCAAGTTATTTGTTCAACAAATACTTTTTTAAATATATTTTATTGATTTCAAAGAAGAAGGGCGAGGGAGAGAGAGATAGAAACAGCAATGATGAGAGAGAATCATTGATTAGCTGCCTCCTGCACGCCCCCCACTGGGGATGGAGCCTGCAACCTGGACATGTGCCCAGATGGGGAATCAAACTGTGACCTCCTGGTTCATAGGTCAATGTTCAACCGCTGAGCCATGCCAGCTGGGCTCAACAAATAATTTTGAGCATTCCCATGTGCCAGTTATTCTATTAGGGGGTAATTCAGTGTAAAAGAATCTTGTCATATAAAACCTCTGCCCAGTCTCTACACACTTTCATCTCTCTATATAGACTTTTCTTGTTTTCCTGCCTACAATTCACCGATATAACTGCTCTTCAGCCTTGTATACTCCATTTCTCTTCAGCCTTGTACACTCCTTTTAAGGGGTTATGAAAATCTTCTCAAAATAATCTAATTTCCAGAAACAGAGATAAAATAGCAGGAGGTTATTTTTTTTTATAATAGCCAATTAGGAATACAGAATAAAGATATGCATAGAAAGAAAATATAATGCAAGTTTATTGGAAACCTTATAGCCTCAAAGGCAAAGTGAGCATATTGAGTGAGGCATTTGAGAAGGGAATAATGAGTACATAGAGTGCTGGGAATGGATATAAATTTAGTTTTGCATCTCACATAGTGAATTGGGTGAAAATAAAGAAATACTGTAATTCAGAAAAGCTAACACTGTCTATGGCAACTAGACAGTGAGGGTCATGGAAACTTTGCCTGTACTATCCAGTCTAAAAATGCAAATTTTATAAAATTGGACTCATATTGGAAAGCGATAAAGCACCTTAAAGTAATATTATACTGTTTATTTTGTCTTCTTTAATCAGGTTTTTACCCTTTTACACTTATCTCACTTTGAATATGTTTCAAACACTCTAATTTCTTAATTTACAGTCCCTTGGCAAGTTTTAAAATCTGTAAAGCATATAATGTAATGAATAGAGGCCAAAAACCAGTTTGTTGCTTATAGCACATTAAGTAAAAAAATCTTTTACAAATGTAAATTGTCTTTCAAAAAAATAGGGCAATTTGCATTAAATAGCTCAGTGAAATTAAGACCAACAAGCAGCACTTTCCATTAATAACCATATTAGTGAAGCTTTTAAATTCTCTAAAATATGATGATAATTACCACTATTTTAAGTATATCCACCTTAATATACAGTTATTGTTTCTTCTTTTCATATAGATTTTGTTAAATAGAAAACCTATTTTAATTATAAATAAATGTGATTATTATCTTTAACTTTGCTGCTAGTTCAGAAAAAATGACTGTGAATTATTATATATATATGAATAACTGCAAGTGTCCCTTAGGAAGGATGTTTGAGAAGGCCTTTGGTAGAATTACATTTACAAAGTTTTTAATGAGACCTTTATGGTGCTATGATTTGAAATTTGCTAATATACTATCTATGTAAATGACTCATCAAAATTAAATATAAATTCATGCCCAGCCAGTGTTCCTCAGTGGTTGACTGTTGACCAAGAACCAGGAGGTCACAGTTCAATTCCCAGTCAGGGCACATGCCTGAGTTGCAGGTTCGATCCCCAGTAGGGAGCGTGCAGGAGGCAGTCAATCAATGATTCTCTCTTATCATTGATGTTTCTATCTCTCTTTACCGCTGCCTTCCTCTCTGAAATAAAAAAATTATTTTTTAAACAATTAAATATAAATTCAAAAGTATTCTCTCAGAGGATCTGAGCAAATGCAGAACAGGAAGCCCCAGGAATGTGTTTTTGGAGAAAACTGCACAGCGTTTGCTGAGCAGGGAAATGGGAGAGGGCCACAAAGAACCCTGTCGTCCAGAGATACCCAGTTTTACCTCAGATCACCATGGCAACCACGGAGGGACATGCTGAAATTAGCATGTGTATTCCTTATATTGTATATTCATGTTTAGTTCTACTCACTGAAAAAAAAAAGTCCGTTTCCCTTTCTGTTTTATTTTAGTTCCATAAGACGGGCAACAATGCATATTTTAGTAGAGGTTGGTTGATTGTGAAATAGTTCCCATAGATCAGCATTTGATTTCTGGTGTGGGCCATTCAATGAATCATTTATTATATCCCGTGCAGGTGTTCATTAGGAGAGCATCATACTCTAGTGGAAAGAACAGCTATTCTCTCAAGATCATTCAAGTGCAAAATTGCATTAGGGACAATGATAAGGGATTAAGTGACCATGAGTGCTATCTTTATGCCTTATGTTCTAAGCAATAGAAATGACCTTTATAGTCCCCATGTTCCCAGCAATAATGGATCGTCCTCTCAAACCGGATCCAGGGTCATCAGCAGAGCCAGAGAGCATCACACACCTGGACAGAGCCCTCCCCGGCTCTCAATCCTGATCCACGGTGTTTCTCTTTTCCCAGTCATCATCCTCTTTGCATTCCCAAAAGGACTATTTCAAAACCTCTCCACCACCCGCATATTTAATCCCATCGCTTTATCTTTGCCCTTAGTTTCTGACCTACACTCCTACTTCATAGAGAAAATTAAAATTCATGAACTAATAGCAGTTTTAATCCCTGAACCTTTAATCCTATCCATTCTGACTTAGATACTGACATCTTGGTTTATAGACAAAACAACAAAATGTACCTCTTTAGTAACACCTTCTCTTCCTTCTTTACAGAACAATTTCTTGCGAGGCTTTTTGTGTAATCATATTCTTTCCTTTCTCTTATTTCTTGTTTGTTACACAACACACTGCCATCAGGAATACAATTCCACCAACCCATTGAGGAGTCTCTCTTGAAGTCCCAAATGACTTCCGTGACGTTCATTTGAAAGAGACATTCAAAGCGTCATGTTGCTGGGCTTTCATCAATACATCGTATGTCTGAGGATTCTCTTCCACTCAAATCAGGGGTGGGGAACCTTTTTCCTGCCCAAGGGCCATTGGGATATTTATAACATCACTCACTGGCCATACAAAATGATCAACTTAAACATTAGCCTGCTCTATTTGGTCAAACTTTCAGTTAACTCACCCCTAATGCCTTGACAGGGCCAGACCAAATGGTGTCATGGGCCTTATAGGGCCCACAGGTGGAATGTTCCCCACCCCCTGACTTAAATGATGACCCGTCTTTCTTTTGAGACACTGAACACTGTGATTTTCTCTTCCTTTACTTCATAGTTACTTTCTCTCTTTGTTTCTTCAATGCTCTTATGATTCATATCTCTGCCCCAGGCTCCCGGCTCTCTGAATATGCAAGAGTACTTTAATGTCTCCAGATCCTACTCATTGGCATAATGCCTCCTAGCCTAAGTAAGTGTCATAAAAGTAGTAATGGCGTGCAACCCTGTTACCAAGGCGATGGTAGTATTACATCGTACTCATAGTACCTTGAAATTCTTAATGAGTGCCTGCAGTTAGATGATTAAATTTCAAAATGTGCATCTCTTAGTGCTCTAAGAAAGTGAAATAAAAAAAAAAGAAAAGGTCAATAAAGAAACCTGTGTGACTTAAAACCATCAAGAGGCATAACTTAGAATGTGAGATATGACATAGGTAGAATGGTAACTACATTTTGTGTGTGTATGTGTGTGTGTGCCTGTATACATATCTGTGTATATCAATCAAACATACTTTCTCTTAAAGGCAGCATATTCTAGGTAAAGACATACACATATACACACCCTGCCTAAATAATGTGTGACACAATGTGAAATGCGCAATGAATAGAAAGTAACAGAATTAAAAAAGAAGTGATTTTAACTTACTCTAGAGAAATTGGGGAGGGTTTACTGGGTTCATAGTCAAATTGTAATCATTAACATTTATGTTTCTTTTAAATAAATGTACCTTTGACCAAGTAGCATTCTACTTGAGTCTACACCAAATAATAAGACTTGAACAAATAAAGACAATTGATTTTTTTTAAATTCCCAGGATATAAGTATCAACCCTGCTAACTGAATTGATTAGGAGACGAATAAACGTGAAGCTGACTTTCAGACATTATGTTGGTGAACCCTCTGCCATTGTTCTTCATCACTTACATACAATAGAGGTTCTCCTCTGTGTCACTTAGTTCTATTATAATCACGGTCCTTTCCTTCCACCGACATTATTCTCACAATGGTGTATTCTGATTCTAATATCTTCATTTCCTTCTTGCTCCTTGTGTCACGGTTCCTCCGCACACATTAAACAGAGATATTGAATGTTGAAAGACTTGCATTGGAAAAGACGGTAAAAAGAGCTGTCAGGAAACCATGCTCAGGATTATGCACTAAACATTAAATTCATATCGTAAAGTTGTATGAGACAGGAACGAACTGAAACCAGGAAGCAGATGGTGAAGTTGGGAGGCGAACAATACTGCAAGGAAGACATTGTAGCAGCTGAGGCAGGCGTGTCTCTGCCATTGGCAGCCGCTGCAGTGTCGCTGTAATTGCCATTTGAATCCTCTGTTGATATGTCGCTCTACGAGGTTTTGCCATCGTTTCCTGGAAAGAAATTTCCTGTAGCAAACACATAGGAAGTGCAACACGCACTCCCGGAACTGGCCGGAGGGGAACTTACACAATAGACTGCGCATGTTCTTGTCTAGGAATCAAGTTCGGGAACATTGCCCTGCTTTGTGAGTTTTATATTTTTAATTTTTTAAATGTATGTGTAGCTTTGCCACAGTGAGTTTCAGTATAGCGAGAAGGCAAGGCACTTTCGTCAGCATATTAAAATAAAAACTAGTAGTGCTATCACCTCATGAAAAACATATTGAAGCCATTTTTCTTCATCTCTAATGTGTTTGAGACTTCGACTACATTCTAATGTAACTTTCACTGCACTGAATGTTTGATATTTAATGATACACAGGATGTAACCACCTCTACTTCCCTAAGGGAAATAATTTTAGGGGGGGGAGGAGGACTATAAAAGAAATTATTGAGGGCATATGGGCATAAAAGGAGAGCTGATAACATTTCCAGGCTCAAGTAGGTACTCAGGGAGAAAAATCATGTTAATTATTCCGTAATATAACATGCATTTTTTTCCATGAACAGTTTGTGTTTTAATGAGAAGGGACATTATTTATGACAGGAATTAGACTGCAGTTGAATATATACTTTACACATTCTCAGTAGCTTTTGTTATTTTGCACATGCTAAGTGTTTCTTCCTTTTTTCCCAATCCCTATCTATAATTATAAAAGCGTAATATGCTAATTAGGCCAGACGTCCTTCCAGATGTCCTTCTAAATGACCTGAACAAATCCAGCACTGCAATGGAAGCCCGGGTCCCAGGTGCCAGAGGGAAGCCAGTGCCGGCAGCCGGGGGAAGGAACACCTACTCTTGTATGGGCCTCTAGTATTCTAATACTTTAATTCAGTGATATATGCTGTTAACATTGCTTATAGTACTTTTAGAATTAAGATGGAAATAAGAAAGAAAAAAATTGTTGATCATTTAAAATTAATTTTAAATATCTTTGACATTTTTTGCCAAAACCGGTTTGGCTCAGTGGATAGAGCATCGGCCTGTGGACTGAAAGGTCCCAGGTTCGATTCCGGTCAAGGGCATGTACCTAGGTTGCGAACACATCCCCAGTGGGAGATGTGCAGGAGGCAGCTGAATGTTTCTAACTCTCTATCTCTCTCTCTTCCTCTCTATAAAAAATCAATAAAATATATTAAAAAATAAAAATAAATATCTTTGACATTTTTAAATGTTGATAAACAAAATATTTGTAGGTATTAACATAAAATAATTTATATTTCTTTTGAAATTAGCTTCCAGATATTCTTGTTTATTAAAGGAAACAGCCATCTCATAATGTATTAGGCTTATCTAGGTTTCAGAAAAGGATGTTTTATAATTTGAGAAATTCATTTACATTTTAAGTAGGCAAAAGCAAGTGAAATGATACTAAATTATTTAAATAGTAATGTTTAGATGACTGCATTTTTACCTTACCATGCTTTTCATACTTGCCACAATTACACAATATTTCTGGGAGTTGACCCTTAAGTGTGATAGAGAAAACAGATTATTAGGTAAAATTAACCTTTCTAATTAACCTTTCTAATTACCCAGGTTATGGTCCTGTCATTGCTGTAGGGCATTTGGTAGTGTAGAGAGCAATGAATTCTCCCCTTTTTGGGGGGTAATAAGCCCTATTCTTAACATGTAGCACCCAAAATATCCTTTAATTTTCACTTCCTGTTTAAGTACATTATTATCCTTCAGTATTTTTGCTTCTAATTCAGATTTAGAAGCAAATTTTTTATTGAACGAACATAGGGATGCATTATTTGTTCTCACATATTTTAACCATTATATTTCTTGAATTTAATTATAAATGTGACTTTTTCATTACTTCTGGTGATGCTCATTAATTCAAGTGGAAATTATTTTTTCTAGTTCATATACTTGTTTTTCAAATAGAACTCTGTGACTTATGAAAAATATTATTGTTGGTACTCAAAGGCTAGTGATCTATACATAATGAGCTTGTGGCCTCATTAATTTCTTTAAGAAATTAAGCTAATTACCCACATATTGGTGTTTTTCATCATGTATTATTTCCAGAGGAAATAAATACTGTCCACAGAGCATTAATAAGAGAGTAAAAATGTCTTCCTTAAAATGGGTCTGCCATTTCAGTGTAGTTTAAAATTTGATCTAGATGGATGGATTTAACTACTAATATTACAACTAGCAATTTATGGCATTTAGCAGTCTACATAAACTTTTTTTAAAAATCTGTTTATTTTTTTAATCAAGATAGCTGTAATCATTTCTTAAGAACTATAGTGAGGATTTTAGTAAATTTGAAATTGTCAACTTTTTGGCTGTTATAGTACACTAGAGGCCTGGTGCACGGATTTGTGCACCAGTGGTTTCCCTCGTCCTGGCCTGCAGGGATCTGGCCTAAACTGGCTCTCTGACATCCCCTGAGGAGTCCCAGATTGCAAGAGGGTGCAAGCCAGGCCAAGGGACCCCACCAGTGCACTATCAGGGCCAGGGAGGGGCTATGGGAGGGCTTCAGGGTGTGTCTGACCCATCTTGCCCAGTCTCTATCAGCGGGATCCCAGCAGCAAGCTAAACCACTGGTCAGAGCATCTACCCCTGGTGGTCAGTGCATGTCATAGCAACTGGTTGAACAATTGAATGAATGGTTGGAGGGACAATTAGCATATTAGTCTTTTATTCTATAGGATGCCTATTGCTACCATCTACCAGCATGGAAAATGGTGACTACCCTGAAATTTAAGGAAACCCACCTGAGATGTATACAAAAGTTTTGTGGTAATAATGTATTTCCTATAATGCTATAATTCACATCACTCTTTTTGAACTATTTTGATAGAACTCAAGAAATAAAAGGCAACATGAATTTATTTTTCCTCCATATTGTAAGCCACCCAACTTGGAAAAATTATGAAATTTAGCCCAGCCGGTGTGGCTCCGTGATTGAGTGTCGACCTATGAACCAGGGGGTCCTGGGTTCTATTCTCAGTCAGGGCACATGCCTGTGTTGCAGGCTCAATACCCAGTGTGGGCCGTGCAGAAGGCAGATGATCAACGATTCTCTCTCATCATTGATGTTTCTATCTCTCTCTCCCTGTCCCTTCCTCTCTGAAATCAGTACAAATATGTATATTTTAAAATATATGAACTTTATAGCCAGGGTAAGCTCCATTATGCGGAAGTAACACAGTAAAAAACATGTTCCTTGTTTTGGGCTTTCCTTACTGAGTGATAGTGTCAGCTATGCCTTCCCTGGTAGGCCACTTGCTGGACCTCACAATTCTAAAATTATATCTTGACTTTCTGGATTAGTATTTAAAATATTGCATTTATTGTTACTCTTCTGACTTTGTTGGATTAAAAGAACAATTTCTTTCTCTTTCTCCAGATAAGCTATGTTGTGGTGAAAAAAATCATCCCTTGTAGAGTGGACAGGGCCTCACGGTCTAAGAACCAGCTCAGTGTGTGTGCTGCTGCCCGGCATTGGCCTTCTGTTTAAAAGGCATTCTTAGTCATTGAGAATCCCAGTGTCAGTCTGAAAAGTAACTACTGCTAACCTCAAAAGAGAATGATTGGCTTATCATGTGATAGATGCATGTGCCTTTTATAACATACCCAATTTCATTATCTATAATAATAAAAGCGCAATATGCTAATTAGACCAGAAGCCAAATGACCTTCTGGATGTCTTTCCAGACGACCTTCTGGATGAAGCTGGGGCTGCGAGGGCCGAGCCACTGGCACCAATTTCATGCATCGGGCCTCTAGTCACTCTATAAGTTTTACAATTTGTTACATTTAAAACTAAAATAATTTATAGTTTTAAATAAAATCGGTCTCTTAGAGAAATAACTTAAAAATTTACCACCACATATATATACACATATATGTGTATGTATGTGTGTATATATATATATGTACATATATATATATATGCATATACATATGTACTGATAGACATATTTCTATTGCATAAAGACTTCCCTGAGACAAAGCTACCATTTTTTTTCATAAATTTAATTAAATTTCCTCTATATTAGTTTGGGCATTTTATCTCTAACATTAGACTGCACAAGTAAGTTATAAAAGAAATATAACACATTTATTTTAGTAGAGTCTATTTGAAATTCTTCAGATAAAAATAGTAAATCACTAAAAATGTGTGCTTTCAAAATAAAAAAAAACGAAGGGCTGAGTTCCTCATTACTTTAAACACATCGCTTTCCATCCTATCAGATACAGTTGATTTGACAGGATATTTTGAGAGCACAGAGTTCCTGGTAGGTAAGTTTTCTGGGCATGTAAATATTGAAGATTATTTATGTTAATGGCAAGTGAGCCTGTTAAGTAGAAGCAACATCCTCCTCACCCCTTCTAAGTTTTAGAACAATCATGCAAATGATGGCACAAAGAGGGTGGAGACAGATGTTTACATTATTTGGAAAAGTAATTTAATTTATAACGTTCTGAACAAGCTATTGAGGTACTGGTGGTCTTAGATCTTATTTCCCCCTGGGTCCACACCTTGGCATGTGAAAAAAAAAAAAAAGGGTGAACCAGGTGGGATGGAGGGAAAATGTTGCTATGATTCCGGGGGAATTCAGTTAGAGAACTATGAAGTGAGCTAGAATGGGATAGCACACAAGTTACTTTGATTTGAGAAACCCATCTCATAACTCTGGCATATACTCTGACTATAAATTGCTCGGATTACTATCAGATATGATTGTTAAATCTCCGTTAATATTGACTGTCATTTACCAGGTTAGCTAACTTGTCTCTATAAAGTGTATTCCATTTTGTGTCCCGCTATTGTTTTTCTCATAGGGATCTGTGTTCTGCAAATACAAGAATTTTATTCTAGAAATTTAAAGGTGTCCCAGGTTGCTCTGATGTAGCAAACGTGCCCATAAAATCAGAGGAAGGAAATGTGCGATCAATGTCACGCCTCAAGGATGCTGACAAGGGTCACATTGACATATTTTACGTCCAATTTGTGAGCAAAGATGCCAGTAAATTCTGACAGAAAGCAGCAGTCCTTTTGCTAAATTGCTATAATAAATTGTTAAGCTCTTTTAAAAGCTGGGAGGTGTTTAGGATGGGGGGATGTGCAATCCAGAACTTTATAACTCATGAAAATTAGCTATAAATGTAGCGTATGAAAGGGACAGCAAGAGCAAAGCTGTGGCCTTTTCCTTTTATTTTTTTTTTCTCATTTTACAAACTAGACTTTGGAAATATTTAATTTTTATTTATAAATCTTTTAAAATAATATATAATTAGTTAGCATACATCCTGATTAAGAGCAGCAGTATAGTAAAAATATTTTTTATGTAAGGCAATATATTTTAATGAACAGGGTTTGTTTGTTTTTCTTTTTGTCTTAAGCTGTCTCAAAAGACTAAAATACCTAAGTGAATTATATGAGTGTTCCCACAATTAAAACTTACAGTGAATATTCTATTTTTAATATATTTTTTATTGATTTCAGAGAGGAAGTGAGAGAAAAAGAGAGCTGGAAACATCAACAATGAGAGAGAATCACTGATCAGCTGCCTCCTGCACACCCCCTACTGGGATCGATCCTGCAACCCAGGCATGTGCCCTGACTAGCATCAAACCATGACCTCCTGATTCATAGGTCAGCACTCAACCACTGAGCCACACCAGCCAGGCTGAATATTCTTTTCAAAGATAGAATATACCCTTAATTTTGAGTCTGTAAAGACTATTATAGGAAAAATAATCTACATAAGTATATTTGAATTTCAGTTTGTAAAATTGGGTCTACTGTGTCACCATAAGTTGTATTAATCATTTGTGTTATGCCATACTGAAGGGATGCATTCAGTTCATTGAATGTGTGCAGGTCATTAATTTATCACATGTAATGGATAATGGAATTAGAGCACATGGCATTGATGGAGAAAGAAAGTAAGTGCTAACTAAGGGGCTTAGAGCTGAGTCAACTTCATTTTGAATGCTAAGGTGTCTGGAGGTTTGCTCGACATACTTTCTTTTTTTCAACAACCTTTAAGTTTCTGTAAATGCCTGTGTTTTATGTCTGGCTAAGGAGTGATTAAAACTGTTTCAAGTGAGAACATTTCCTGTTCTTTTACTTTCTATATATCCTTTAGACTCAGCTCTCAAAAATTAAAGTTATCTGAGAATGTGTATCTCCCTTGCAACCCCCAAATACCAAGTGACGTAGCCACTTAATTCATCGTGATTATAGTGTTCCCAAAAGTTTACTCATTTCCAAGCCTTGCCGTGTCAAATTTGGGCAAAAAACAGGCTAAGAGAATGGTTATGATGCCAGGTCACCAGTTATAATGTCTGGGGTCAGCAGACTATCCTCCTTACTCTCAGGGCCCAGGGCAACTTGGAACCTTAGGTTGATTAAATGTACAGATGGGCCTAGCCCCTAGCCGGTTTGGCTCAGTAGATAGTGCTTCGGCCTGCGGACTGAAGGGTCCCAGGTTCAATTCCTGTCAAGGGCACATGCCCCTGCTATGGGCTCGATCCCCAGCAGGGCTATGGGCTCGATCCCCAGCAGGGCTATGGGCTCGATCCCCAGCAGGGGGCGTGCTGGCGTCCCCAGCAGCTCTCTCATCATTAATATTTCTGTCTCTCCTTCTCCCTTCCTCTCTGAAATCAATATATTTTTTCATTTTTTTTTCTTAAAGTACAGATGAATGCCTCAGTGCCTCCAGAAGCCATCCAATTCTGACCCCCACTGCTGTTGTGTGTTGTGGTTGTCTTATAATTAAAGCAAAGCACCCTAGAGTTATTCTTCACTCCTAGGTGGGGAGATGTATTTTCCAACAGGCATTGGAAAATATCCCAAGAGAAAGAATTTGTGTTTATAGTAGTTACGTGACAACCACAATAGCCTTTGCACAGAGGCAGCTTCTTCTTTGAGCTATAGCGTTTTGCCAACCTCTCTGCTCTCTGTGCCCAGGGCTTTATCAACATTGTCTCACTCAATCTGCACAAACATCTTTGATGTCAGGCGCTATCACTGATATTTTCCAGATGATGAATCTGAAACTTAGACTGGTTAAAGAGCGTGTTCAGTGTAATACAATTAGGAAATGGCAGAACTATCATTGAGCCCCGACTGGTTTGACCTCGAAGCTCATGCGTTTCACCACCTCATTATCTGGCTTCATGCTTTGTAAAGCATGATATGATATGATGCATGCCATACTTCGCTTGGCTAATTCAAAATAATATGAAGGAGGTCTTCCTACATATTACAGAGAACAAAATCCAGGTATAGAGATTATACTGAAAGCACAACATTACTGAACCACATCCAAGACTTTAAGGAAAACTTCAATTATTGTGTTTTGCTGTTAGCTTTCTGTGATTTTTTTAACACTCATCTCTGCTAAGATATATGCTATGCCTGGCCAGCGTGGCTCAGTGGTTGAGAATCCACCTATGAACCAGGAGGTCATGGTTCGATTCCCAGTTAGGGCACATGCCCAGATTGCAGACTGGATCCCTAGGAGGCTGCCTATCAATGATTCAGTCTCATCGTTGATATTTCTGTCTCTCTCTCTCTCCCTCTCCCTTCCTCTCTGAAATCAATGAAAAAAAAAATATATATATATATATAAAGTTACAGAGCCCACCCTTTGTCATTGATTTACAAAAAAGGAGCAGTTGGGAAGCTTCTGTGAGTTGTTTGGTTTATCTGGATAACAATGACTTTAGCCTAGATGTGTCATTTAATACAGTAGCCACTAGTCACACGTGGCTATTTACATTGAAATGGAAATGGATCACAAGGACATAAAATTGAAAGTTTGGTTGCTCAGTCACACTAGCCACATTTGGAGCGCTCAGAAGCCACGTGTGGGAGTGGTTAGCCTATTTCATAGCACCGATAAGGAACATTTCCAGCATCGGAAAACGTGTATGGGCAAGTGCTCGTCTAAACACTTAGCCTTACTAGAGATGCCAGATTGGATTAAGATGCTATCAAAAGCTTCTCCTCCCACTTGCTGTTAGACAAATGCACGTGTTCTCAATGCCCTGCCGATGTGAGAATGGAGAACAAAACGCATGTTTCTCATGTAGGTAAATAAACAGTGGAATCGATGACTCAAATACAGAAATCTAAATTCTTGGATTTGGTGATTTCGACCTTCATTTTGACTGAAAATTGAAAAGAGTTTCCTGTTTCTAATGTGCTTATTAAGGATGCTTGAATGATAGAGAGCCTTACATACATTAGGCCAGTGATGGTGAACCTATGACACGTGTGTCAGAGGTGACATGCGAACTCATTTTTTTGGTTGATTTTTCTTTGTTAAATGGCATTTAAATATATAAAATAAATATCAAAAATATAAGTCTTTGTTTTACTATGGTTTCAAATATCAAAAAAGTCTATATGTGACACGGCACCAGAGTTAAGTTAGGGTTTTTCAAAATGCTGGCACGCGAGCTCAAAAGGTTCGCCATCACTGCATTAGGCCCACATCCGTGCTTGCAGGTAGGATGCTATGTGATGGGTGTTTTTACTTCCTTTTTTATTTTTCTCCCTGTCTCCACGCAGTTGGGCGCTTCCCACTGTAAGGAGGGAGTTGCAGGGAGGGTTTAACTTTCATCACGTGGCTGATTTATCCCACCCCATGCAGAATAACATTTATTAAATATTTTCATTAAAGAAAATAACTGTGTGTGTCAAAATGCTCACAGCATTACTTTTCTATGTGGCAGAAGAAGTAATGTCCCACCCAAAGGTATTTGTGTCTTAATCCCCCAAACCTGTGAATATGTTACCATGCATGGCAAAAGGACTTGCAGGTGGATTGGAGTTAAGGATTTTAGATGGAGAGATTATGTAGCAGAGCCCAATGGAATCATTCATTCTGAACACAGCACAGGGAGTAAAATTCTCCTTTTATGGTATTTCCTAAATGTATAGGAAGCCATATCCTACTATTAAACATTTTAATCAACAAACAAACAAACAAGGACTTAAACCTAAGATGGGAAACCATAAAAATCTTAGAGGAATCCACAGGCAGCAAAATCTCAGACATATGCCGAAGCAATTTCTTCACTGATACAGCTCCTAGAGCAATGGAAATTAAAGAGAAAATAAACGAATGGGACTACATCAAAATAAAAAGCTGCTGCACTGCAAAAGAAACCATCAACAAAACAACAAGAAAGCCCACTGCATGGGAGAACATATTTGCCAGTGTTATCTCTGTTAAGGGTTTAATCTCCAACATTTACAGGGAACTCATACAACTTAACAAAAGGAAGATCAACAACCCAATAAAAGAATGGGCAACGAACCTAAATAGATACTTTTCGAAACAGGGCATAAAGAAGGCCAAAAGACATAGAAAACATGCTCAAAGTCACTAATCATCCGAGAGATGCAAATCAAAATGACAATGAGGTACTATCCTACACCTGTCAGAATGGCTATCATCAACAAATCAACAAATGACAAGTGCTGGTGAGGATGCGGAGAAAAAGGAACCTTCGTGCACTGCTGGTGGGAATGCAGACTGGTGCAGCCACT
>NW_005370328.1:3391587-3402966 GCF_000412655.1 Myotis brandtii
GATAGAGCGTCAGCCTGTGGACTGAAGGGTCCCGGGTTTGATTCTGGTCAAGGGCACATGTCCGGGTTGCGGGCTCAACAACATCTAGTAGGGGGCGTGCAGGAGGCAGCTGATCCATGATTCACTTTCAGCATTGATGTTTCTATCTCTCTCTCTCTCTCCTTCTCCTTTCCTCTCTGAAATCAATAAAGATATATATTAAATAAATAAATAACTTTATATTAAACACATTACTAAAGGAATGACTTACTTCAAAACAATACTTGAGTATGTAGGGCCAGTGACTCTCTAAGAGCATTTGGGAAATGGCAGGGGCAAGGATTTTAGCATTCCACATAAACTGTTTGAAACCAGAGTGGAATGGGTCTGTCATATGAGGGTTGCAGTCAGCAGAATGTGAGCGTGGACAGGGGCGTGGTACTTACGGCAGTAGTTTTACCGATCAATACTAAGAGCCTTCATTGAAGGCTTCAGGAGGAGGACATCGCTCAGTGCTATCATTGCCGCATTTGGCAACGATGAGGACAATTGCAATTCACCCTCAGACATACAGATGGGAGTCATAAGAGGAAGCCAGTGCCATGCCTCTATAGATTTACACATAAAAAATCGAAACATAAAAATTATTTACACGTGAAAAACGAATCACTTGCAGACAAATAAACTCTGGGTTAATGTAGCTAAGCAGCGCTTCTCAACCTGTGGGTCGCGACCCCTTTGGAGGTCGAACGACCCTTTCACAGGGGTCGCCTAAGACCATCCTGCATATCAGATATTTACATTATGATTCATAACAGTAGCAACATTACAGTTAGGAAGTAGCAACGAAAATAATTTTATGGTTGGGTCACAACATGAGGAACTGTATTTAAAGGGCCAGAAGGTTGAGAACCACTGAGCTAAGGGAACAACCTGTTTTCCGCCTTATCTGAATTCTTGTTCTAGCACCTGCTCACCATCCGCTGGAAGTCTCACAGTATCTTTCTGGAATAACGGGGTCTTGATTTAGATAGAGCCCTGGCTAATTTCAGGAACCCATTAGTCTTTTTTATGAATTTGTCAGAGTTCACATTGAGAAATAAATCTTTATCAATAGAGTCGACAGAAGGCTTTGCTTCCTTCCTGTAATCTCTGCAAAATGTTGGCTGCCTGGTTAAGGTGTTAATGAGAATTTCTGCACATTCTCGTGATGCTGCACATTCTTCTTGCTCTGACCTAGAAGCTCCAAGCCTCTCACCTGTGTTCTCTGGACCTAATGCTTCAACGACGCCTCTGGCTTTCACAGCAGGAGTCTCCTCCAGATCGGCGTCCAAGATCAACATTCCTTACTTCTTCTCAGCGACAAGACAGCTTGAGAATCACACTATTAAATATCACACAAGCATGAGAAGCTCAAAGAACTATTATCAAGCTTCCTAGTATCCATTGTCTAGCAGACTCGATAATGCACCTAAAGTAGAAAAAAATAAGAAATATGAAAACATACGTGTTATTTACCACCAGTAAGAGGCTATACAGTGTACTACATAAATTCTTACAACTGAATTAATTTAACTTAGCCATTGCTATTAAACATTTATTTTAGGACCATTTTTTCACCAAAGAAGAAACTGAGTTACCAAATGGATAATCTAGCTTTCTCCACCTCACATTGTGTACGTGGTATATTTTGCATGCAAATCGAATACAGCTTCTCACTCTAAGCCAGTGGTTCTCAACCTTCTGGCCCTTTAAATACAGTTCCTCATGTTGTGACCCAACCATAACATTATTTTCGTTGCTACTTCATAACTGTAATGTTGCTACTCTTAGGAATTGTAATGTAAATATCTGATATACAAGATGGTCTTAGGCGACCCCTGTGAAAGGGTCGTTCGTCCGCCAAAGGGATCGCAACCCACAGCTTGAGAACCACTGCCTAAGCCTTGTTTTTAATATATGCATCACTGCCTTTTAAATCTGATCGTTTTATATGATTTGCTCATTTTATATACTCTTACTTATTGTACATAATAACTGTACACCTACTATGTACTTCATAGTAGATTATAATAGGTTTCCAGGACATAAAAGCAGTCACTCTGGTTGCCTCTTCAGAATAGACTGATCAAGACATGAATAGAAGCAATGATCTCCAGTAGATGATAATTCAGGGGGGAGATAAAGGAAGTTGGTTCCAGGATGGTAACACTGAACATTGGTGGTGGTGAGATGTAGTCAAATATATATATGATTTACTAAAGGAGACTATCTAGATATGAGAAGGTTGAAGATATTAAGAATGACTCATAGGCATTAGGTTGAGATAGTGGGAGGATGGACTTATCATGTATTGAGTTAGGGAAGACTAGGAAGAACGGATATGGGAAGGTTGAGATCGTTTCCAAAATCACGCTATCTTTATTAGAAAATGCTATGCTTATGAAAGTCGCTTTAATCGAAGTGTTTAACCTTGTGCAATGCTGATGGCGAAAAAATTCTTTACATGGGTTTATACCAGCCGTGGGCAAACTACGGCCCGCGGGCCGGATCCGGCCCATTTGAAATGAATAAAACTAAAAAAAAAAGACCGTACCCTTTTATGTAATGATGTTTACTTTGAATTTATATTAGTTCACACAAACACTCCATCCATGCTTTTGTTCCGGTCCTCTGGTCCAGTTTAAGAACCCATTGTGGCCCTCGAGTCAAAAAGTTTGCCCACCCCTGGTTTATACCCTAATCAATACTAACTGGTAAGATTTAAGCAGACTTTTTGTTGAGTGGCATTTTATGATTATCTATTTTTACTAAAATAAATACACCTGATATATTATCCAGCTATTTCTCTTTTGCCTTTCAGAGTCCTTTGGCTAAGCAGTAGCATTCTGTATGCATGCCGTTCTAATGGTCTCTTTTCATGGAAATTGATGAAAGGTATATTCAAAAAGGAAGTGTCAAAATCAAGCATCTTAGAATTATTGCCTTTGGGAACATAAATGGACAATGATCCTTCCTTGTTTGCTTTTCAAGATCAATACAAAAAGCCCTACAACTGGAGTTGTGTTTATCCTATATAATAAAATCCTAATATGCAAATTGACCGAACAGCAGAATGACCAGTTGCTATGATGTGCACTGACCACCAGGGGCAGACACTCAATGCAGGAGCTGTCCCCTGGTGGTCAGTGTGCTCCCACAGGGGGAGCACTGCTCAATCAGCAGCTGGGCTCACACAGCTGGTGAGCACAGTGGCAGTGGCAGGATCCTCTCTCGCCTCCGTGGCAGTGCTAAGGACCCCTTAGGGGATGTCTGCCGGGGGTCCCAGACTGCGAGAGGGCTCAGGCCGAGCTGAGGGACCCGCCCCCAGTGCACAAATGTTGTGCACCCAGCCTCTAGTAGGCATATACTGAACAGCACCTACGAGGGACATCACTATGGGGAGGATGAATTGGAAGCATGACTTCACAAAAATAATGAGAGAGAAAAGAGAGAGCAGCAGGCAGAGAGCACCACTCTCTGTCACCATAATGTTATTTTTATCAGCAGCGCAAATAAAATATTCAGTCAACATCTGCTTATTTTTTGACATCTCGCCATCAGCAGGTTAAACTGAATTTCTCGCACGGAATAAATGAAATGAAATGCTTTCTGTCACTGTGCTCAGCACAGGCTCACCCAGTCTCTGATATGACTCTTGCAGATCAAAAATGTAAGGGAAAAGTCTAGTTCGAAAGAGCTTTATTGATAGATTTTTTTTTGATCGATTGATTTCTAATGAGATTGGCTGCTTTATGTTTGGCTCTCAGATAACCTTTAGACCCCAAACAGCTTCAAAAGCCATTTCTTCCTCTGCAGCAAGCAGATGACATTATGCTAAGTGAAATAATTGGATCATGGCATCATGGATGAGGACATAGAAGCTAGGTAGATAAGACAGATAAACAGATAGGCAGACAAGCAGATATATAGATGCATCCCATGGGTAGGTAGATATGGGTCTAAACATCCACATATAAGTAGGCTTTTAAATATATCTAGGGTGAAAACACTGAAATATACAGCAGTTAGGTGTTACTTAAATTTCTACATGAAATTTAACAGCTATGTGGGTTGGATGGGCTTAAAGGAATTATATTCTTTTGCCCTCTGTAGGCAAAAAATCCCAAACACAATAGAGTGTGTGTGTGTATGATTATAGCTTCAAAATGCAGTGCTTTCTTGTTTAAAAAAATGAAGAGGAAATTTCTGAAATATATGAATAGCAAGAAACTAAATTTTGGCTTTTCAAAAACACGCGATGTTACTCTGGAAGAAACGTCACAGGAAAATGGTTAGAGGAAATCTGAATCAGCATGAAATGAGATATGTTGAGGGTTATTGAACACTATTCATTTTCATGGAAATAGGACAAGGATGTTTAGCACAGGTGTTTCCGTAATTGTGATGCATTAGCAAAATTAGCCGTGTTCAATGGCCCTCGGACGCGCCCTGCCACCAGGATATGGAATGGCCTAGCGCCACCACCGAGAGGCTCGATGGGAGGCAGGTACTGTCCCATTAAGTTCAAAACCTGTTTGCGGTTCTATTGCCTTGTTTTGTTCATATAAACCTTCCTCCAAACATTGTGTTATTCCTGAGGGGAAAAAAAACAAAACAGGAAATTAAGTTCAATGTGATCAACTGAACCACGTGGGAGAAAGAACAAAGCCATGGAGCTGGTAGATCCCAATGTTGAAGAGTTTACTGATGTTGAAACTATGACCCACAGTTGGAGCCACTTTCCTATTGAGAGACGGCTTGCACCTTCATCTCTAAGATTCTAGATACTATTTCAAGGGCCTTGGACACAGCCAGTTAAATAAAGCTCCCTGAGAGGGTCTGGTGACATGTATTCATAGTCCAGTCCTCTCACCATTGAACAGAGGGGTAAGATGCATGGGCCTTAGATGAGTTTTAAGGCGAGATGAAGTTATTTAAACTATCAATGTACAGTGCTTGCTTGCTTTGCAGAGAGCATAAATATTAGATGATACAGAGAACATTCCTTAATAATCACCAGAGATAAAGTGTACGTATTATTTTCTCATGCTAAGAAAGATGAGGAGGGTGCCTTGAAATCATGAATATTTTACTTAAACTTGTTTCCAAACCCCTGAATCCAAAGGCAGGATTGTCCATTATTGGAGTGTGATGCTTTACTATCCACAATCTCTGCTGCATTTTTAACAAGCAAATGAATCTGTAACTACCTAGTATACGCTATTATATTCAGATTTTTATTAGCAATTAAACATACTCAAACAGTAGTCTTAGGTCAAATCGTTGACTGGATGACTAAAACATGATTTCTTAATAAATTGCTTTGACATTGTTAAGAAAAATCTGGAGAACATTATATTGAGTTAAGTAATTGGATTATGGCATCATAGATGAGAACATCATTGTTAAGAAAAATCTGGAGAACATTATGTTGAACTAGTTAAGTAATTGGATTATGGCATCATAGATGAGAACATGGAAGCCAGGTAGATAAGACAGATAAACAGGCAGACTAACAAATAGATATATAGATACATGCATAGATAGATATGTATAGGTCTAAACATCCACATATAGGTAGATAGATTTTTAAATATATTGCTAAACACAAATACATTTCTTTTGAAACAGTAACACTATTGTTTTTCTTTATAAAAATAATCTGATTAACTGAAGCTCTTATACTTAAAATTCAACATTTTAATTTTGTATGTAGTTTTTAGAAATTGAGGAAAGTATTTATTGTGTAATGTTAAAGTTTCCCAAGCAATTTACCTTTACAATCATTTTGTGAGCCCTTGAAATGTAATTGGTACTTGATTTTAATTAAATATTTATTAGTATACCTTTGAATGAAATGGCTTTTAAAGTTCTATATTTTAGAAGCAAATAGCAATACATTGATTGATAGCCCTAGAGAAATGTTATGGATATAAGAATGTTTGTGATAGAAAAACATTACTGATGTTTACTATTAAACAGAGAAAATGAAACAAAGATCTTATATAATTATCTCATTAATTCAAAGTGCACTTGTGCCCCTGGAAAACATCTCTAAGTACAAAATTATAGATTTACAAACAAATTAATTAAATGGTTATTATATTCAATGTGAAATAATTCCACTAAATTAAAAAAAGGATTAATTTAATTAAAGGCCTTCTTTTTTGAAAATTGCATATTTACTAACATAAATCCAAACAAAAAGACTAGGGTGAAAATACTGAAATATAGAGTAGTTAGGTGTTACTCTTGTAAAAATAAATGCAATTAAAATTACTTAAAAACTCCAGTACATTTTTACCATTATCTTTAATTATAAGTTAATGGTAAAAATGTACAGGAGTTTACAAAGATCCATATTAATTAAGGGGTCTCTAAACAGGGGTGCATACATATGAACCTGTTTTATTTTTCTAATATTGATCTACTCCTTGTTCTAGGTAGAATCTTCTCTTATTCTCCCTGAGTAGAATGTACTTCTATAACAAATGGGCCCTGTTTCATAATTTAACTTTAATAGGATGTCTCACTTCATGATAACAAATTTTAGTTTTATTTTATAATAGATAATTACAAAAAATAACAAATAAGAGCCAAGGACTAATCCGTGGTTCAAAGAACAAGGCACCTACATTTGCTATATAAACAGACCATGCCTGGAAGTGTTGTAATTCTCTGTAAAAATTAAACTAGGGACTTTTCTGTCAATAAAGACAGAAAAGCAACAACAAGAACAAAGAAAAACAAACAAACAAACAAAACACCCAGATAATCACTTTGATTACTTGAATAGATTTTGATTATCCAGATATTTGATTGGATATATTGAATGGATATTTGATTGTTTGATTGGAAAGAAAATATAATGTGTAGAAATGGGCAAAGTGCAGGTTTGCAGGAAATAGTTTCATTACATACCTCATGAACTCTTACCTCTTTTGCAGTAGCTACCGTCTCAAGGCCCTTGGTACTGCCTTGTAATTTCCTACACCATTATTTACTGACACTAGATTTCTGGACAGCAGGGATGGGATGAGAGTTTAAGGGATATTGAACGTGGTAGCTTTTTCTAATAAATGTCAATTGGAGAAACACTTTGTGGTCAGACACTTAGGGCCAACCCCCTGGGGAAGTGGGAGATAAATCACTCCAAGTCAAGACTTGTATTGTGCTGCTACACATTGCATCTAAGTCTTAGAAGTTCAAAGGACTATTATAGACGTTCAGTATAACTTCAAGCAGTTAATGTACTGCTTTTGTCTATATGCCTCTTCTAAATTACTTGTGGTGGTATTAAATACAAAGCAATAAACACTAAACTTTATAAGATAATTCATCACATATAGACCCGAACTACAAAACATAGTAAAGGAAGTTTTCCAGACTGAAGAAAGATGTCACCAGATTTAACTTAGATCCATAGGAAAGAATAGAAATGAAGTATGTCAGTAAATGTGAAAAATAATATCAAATCAGTACTACTGGCTATTAACATTACATCATGGGGAAATACTAGATGTAAATAGTAAAACATCTATAAGTATAAAAGCCTAAGCGACCGGCCGACTGTTCAACCGTCCAGCTGGTAGCTATGACATGCACTGACCACCAAAGGGTAGACGCTCAACACAAGAGCTGCCAAGCTGTGGTGACTTGGCAGCTGCAGTTCTCAAGTGACACACCTGGAACCAGAGAGGAGGGAACCCAATTCAGGGGTGTGTCACCTGAGAACCGCCCTCTCGAAATCTGGGACCCCTCAGGGGATGTCAGAGAGCCTGTTTCAGCCTGATCCCTGCAGGCCAGGTCTAGGGACCCCACTGGTGCACAAATCTGTGCACTGGGCCTCTAGCCCATTGGCTCCCCACTTTGGGTCTGGCTCCCCATCGGGCCTCTAGGCCATTGCAGAGGTCATGGGTTTGGCCCTTACAGAAACTTTTCTACTTGATTAGCTAAATGATGAGACGTGCAGGACCTGCTGGCTGTGGCCCCAACATATAACACCTTCACTGGCCCATCCGCTTAATATGGATTTCCAGTGGAGGCAGCGAATTTTCCTGCTACCACTCTCGGCTGGGAAACTGGCTGTGGCTTCCCTCCTTCCAGGTGGACAATAATGCCAGAGGGCAACCTCCCGGGAGGGAAGGAGGCAAAGGGGCAGCTCAGGTGGAAAGAAGGAGGTTCCCGCCGCCACAGGACTCTGCCTGGGCAGAAGGGCTTGGGTGGGAGCCTGACATTGAGCAGGGTCCTACCCTAGGCCGATTAGATTCCAGGCTAAGTACATCCCGTTTGCTAAATAATTGCATTTTGTAGCTAAATGCCCATAAGTCGTCAGTTACCATCAAACTTAGGGTAAAGTGAGATGAAAGAAGCGAAACAGATACAGAAAGAAAGTGACATAATATTGGGAGAAGAAAGGAGGGAGCCTGATTCCAGGATGTGTCACCCAAGAACCGCCCTCTCGCAATCTGGGCCTCCTCAGGGGATGTCAGAGAGCTGGTTTTGGCCTGATCCCCACAGACCAGGTTGAGGGACCCCACCGGTGCACAAATTTGTGCACCAGGCCTCTAGTGTAATAATAATGACCGAAAAATGAGTAAAGGAAACATACTGTGACCGTGTACTTAATTCTCTCAACTTTCATTTATCTGGAAATGTATGTATTTCATCCTCATTATTTCAAGAATTTCACTGGTTATATAAGTGGTTGAATTGAAAGTTTTGTGTGAACATATGTGTTTTCTCATGTGTTTCCAGATGCAATTCCATTGTTTCCTCTGACTTCATTGCTTCCCTGGAAAGTCAAACAACTTTCATATTTATCTCCATACAATGTATCTCTTTTCTATGTCTTCTTTCAAGACTTCCTTTTTAGCTTTGGCTTTCATGTATGATCGATGCTCTACAAAATTTCAACTTGCACTACATCTGTGTTTCTACCATAATTCTGTTATGCAGCATTACATGTATTTTTAACAAGCAAAGAAGGAATACTAATATATCCCAAATGTACAAAGTCAATTGTCTTACAATTAAGGTAGAAACTTGACTGAACAACTGAATTTTCCTCCTGATACAAATGCTGTGTTATTTGCTTTATTCGTGCTAGAAAAGAAATAATATTCTCCTTTCTGGTTTAGTTTAAGATCTCAACATAGTACAATTTTAAAAGGTAAATTTCCAATAATCATAATAACCTGTAGTTATATGTCATAATGCAGATATTCCATCATAAAAAGCTATTTCATTTTCCTGTCATTTTTTAAAGTTTATAACACTTTGAAGATGCTTGTGCAATATCAGTTTAAGCAAATAGGCCTAATTATGAGCAATATTTTAAAATTCTTAAGCAGCCTGTGCAATAGCTTGCTGTACCAGAAAAATATACCAGCAAGATCATTAGCTAGAATTGAAGTAATAAAAGGGAAATGAAGAGACTCTTATAGAGGTATTTTATGGCCATGAAGTGGCTATTTATGATATACGTAAAATTTGTAGAAGGAGTTCTAGAAAATTAATATTCATAAGATTAAGTATAATCATATCAATTGTCTCTCAATGGTTTTTCCTTTGGGAAAAAAATAACTGCTGCAACAAAATTTAAAAACAAGGAATTTTGTTGAAATAAACCTTGGTTTTGTATATTTTATTTTAAAGGCAAAATGGTTTGTGTGTGTGTCTATATATAAGGAATAGATTACTGATTTATTAAGATACACTAGGTAATAGCTGTCAAACATGCCATCCAAAATTAAATTAATTAAATCCTTGACTCCTTAATTTCGTAACTTGTGGTTTTGAGTGGCTATGAAACTCATCCAATACTCTTCATTGAAGAGTTAGTTACATCTAGCCACTTCAAGGTTAATTTGGACTGAACAAATCTATTAAATTTGACTTAAAGTTAAATATATTCTAGTAAGGCAGAAATTTCTTATGCTTAAATATACTTTATCTTGCACAATAGTCTAAATCAATATGATCAATAATTTTTCTAAAGGTGCTATTTTGGGTTCTGTTTCCATATAAGGAAAAGGAGCACCGGCCTCTTCATAGACATTAAATTTATAATTAATTGAACACTGCAAAGTAATCAGTAATCCTAGTACCCATATTGATAATTAAATTGGCAAATTTAATATGTATAATGTGATCATTAAAAACATGCATATGAAATACTTCTCATTTTTTTAAAAATACATTTTTATTGATTTCAGAGAGGAAGGGAGAGGGAGAGAGAAATAGAAGCATCAATGATGCAAAAGAATCATTGATTGGTGCCTCCTGCAATCCCCTACTGGGGATCGAGCCTACAACCCAGGGATGCGCCCTGACTGGGAATCAAACCCAGGACTCTTTAGTCTGCAGGCCAACACTCTATCCACTGAGCCAAACCAGCTAGAGCTGAAATATGTCTCCTATTTCAGGTATCTCCTTCTCTAAAGAACTTGGTTTTGTTTGTTTTTTCTATTATTTAACAATATCTATTTTTTAAATTTTATCTTTATTGCTGAAATTATTGCAGATGTTGATGTGCCCCTTTGATCTTGGTATTTTAGATGAATCTTTTATTCTCCAGAATACTGACCTTTATCATAGAATTTCTAATAAGAGACATAACAAGGTTTTAATGTTTCAATGTTCACACAATGGCAATTTTGAATTATTAGAAACTTCCATTATTTAAAATGGGTCTTTCTAATACAATATTGCATTCAGTCTATTGCATGTAAAGAAATGGCATCTTTTTTATTCCCTACCAAAGATCACGGTTATTTTCTTCTAAGTCTAAAATTAAGCAACAGAAGTTATCTCCAATAAAACATGTGCTCATATTGTGTGGCTTTTCGAATTGGTGGGTACCATGCATTCCACAACTGGACAGAGGAGAATGGGTAGGCTATTGATTATGGGTTTGTACCATGGGTGCCTTAACTCACCGTGAAGTGTGCTGTCAGCAATCTTCTCCCTGTTTGTGATATAATTTATACCTTAAATTAGAGGCCCAGTGCACAGATTCGTGCGTGGGTGGGGTCCAGCCTGCCCGGCCCCAATCTGGGTGCATCGGGGCTGGGCCTGTCAGGAGGAGGAGACAGCGGGAGGTTGGCCGGCCAGCCCATCCCGATCGGAGCCCGGTCAGGGCCAGGCCGGCTGTGGCAGGGGCCACGGGTGATTGGCTGGTGGGCCCTGCCCCCGATTAGGGGGGCAATTGGTGGCAGGGCTGGCCATGGGGAGGGGCTGTTGTGGTGGGCTGGCCAGCCCCACCCCCAATTGGTTTGGGGGGGGGCAATTGGGGGAAGAGCTGGCTGGGGGGAGGGGCTGCAGGCTGATCAGGGTGGTGGGGGCCCACCAGGGTGG
>NW_005370328.1:3403107-3435943 GCF_000412655.1 Myotis brandtii
ATCAGGGTGGAAGAGGCTGATAAGGGGCAGGGCCAGCTGGGGGGGAGGGGCCGCCGGAGGTTGGCTGGCTAGCCCCACCCCTCGATCAGGCCGGTTTGCTGGCCACAGTGGGCATCATAGCAACCAGTCATTCTGATAGTTATGGCATTCCAGTCGCTGGCTTTTTATATATATATAGATACGCCAGCCTACTCACTTGATAATCTTGTTCTTACCTGAAAATATAGCATCCATTTCAACTTCCCTAAGATTGGGAATGAGTTCTTAATGATCATACTTGTTAGGTCATTGATTTCTGGTGGACGATATAACTTTGGAATGGGAATTAATGCCATTGTTAGCATACCACTGCTCACCAAAAGTCAATGGCTCTACATACAAACTAACAAACAAAGAAAATTTTAAACCAAAATATTAAGCTAAGTGAAATAAGCCAATCTGAGAAAGACAAATAAATATTGAATAGAATAAAATGTCTTAGGAATTGTTAAAAACACCAGTTTTAACGAAAACCCTAATCTTTATGCATTGTGTGATATAGGCTCCCAAACTCAGCTTTGCTGGAACTTGTTTCTGTCTCTCTTGATACAAAGTACTAAACATAATAAGTTTTCCTCTACTACATGGAAAATGATAAGATGTAAATTTTACAGTTGTATTTTATTTGATGCTTACAGAACGTTTTAGCATTGACAAGTTGAAGTTTATTTCATATAAATTTGGAATTAGAGCTGATTTACTAGAGCTGTATATTGTGAGTTACATAGGCAATATATTTCAAGATATAGATCTATATTGCCATTGCAGTATAGAAGCAGATTGCTGATTTTACCGTGGCAGGGTTATTTTGCTTTAGGGAAGGAATATTAAATTCCACGAATATTTGTTGAGCTCATTTCTGTACATTGAAGAAAGTGCCTGTCCCAAGTGTTTTAATCTGGAGTGATGTAAAATATTGTATTTCCTTGTGAGGTACTGCTGTACATCAGAGTCTGCTCTCAGCCCTAGTGTCACATTCTCAACTTCAGGTGGAATAATCTCTCCGCCAACTCTATCACATGGCTTTGTCCTGAGGGAGGGAGGGAGCGAGGGAGAGAAGGAGAGAGAGGGAGAAAGTTGTTCCAGGAGTTGGAGCATTAAAAAAAATCATGCTTCAAAATAGCACAGGGGTTCTCTCTCAAAATGTCACTGGGTCATATTGCTCAAGACATTTCTTGCTTTCTGATTCCGGATCTCTCATCTCACTATGAGTACTTAACTTCATTACTTCATACATGTCAACAACCACAGAAGATAAAAAAAATGTTTTCTAATTATTATTTTTTATTTTTTTATTAAATGTATTGGGTGACATTGGTCAACATGAACATACAGGTTTCATGTGTGGGTTTCTATGTTATAAGATCTGTATATTGCACCATGTGCCCACCACCCAAAGTCAAATCTTCTGTCACCTTGATTTTAGGACCCCCTTCTCCCCCCACCCCCTTCCCTCTGGCAACCACCACACAGCTGTTTGTATTTTGTTAATTTGAACTGGCATCTTAAAAATTATTGTTGACAATGTTACAGATGTCCACACATCCCACTCTGGCCATCACCACACTGTTGTCCCTGTCCATGAGCTATGCATGCATGTTCCTTTTCTCTCCATTTTACAAATGAGAAACCTAGGGACAATATGAGGGTAAGCAGAGTTAGTATATGTTCATAATCTCTCCCTTCTTCATGTTTTCATGGCAGTTTGCCTGAGAATAATTGCAGCAAACATTTATATTCATCCATTTTGTCTAAATAAATAATCCTATCTAATAAAGAGGGAATATGCTAATTGACCCTCATGCTGTCGCAAAGATGGCAGCGCCCACAGCCAATAAGGAGGGCATATGCTAATTGACTGCTCCACCCTCAAAGATGGTGGCGCCCCCAGCCAATAAGGAGGGCATATGCTAATTGACTGCTCCGCCCTCAAAGATGGCGGCACCCACAGCCACAAGATGGTGGCGCCCAGTCCCTTCAGCCCTGCTGGGGCAGCTGGCACGTGGCAAAGCCTGCCTCCAGAGTCCCCCAGTCCCCTCAGCCCCCCAGCCGCCCATTATTTATCTAAATAAATAAAGGAACAATAAAAAAAAAACACTGAAAATTCTTACTCTTAAAGTTATTGGCCATATACTGCTTATTTGGGGAGAAAATGTTATGAGCAAAAATCAAAGCAGCCTGTTGAGAGCAATCTATTATATAAAAAGCCTGTGGTCATCACACTGTAACAACCGATCAGCAGGAGGCTGCGTGCGCGGGGTCAGCAGGGCTCTGTGCGAGGCGAGGCGCATGCGGGTGGGCGGGGACTTGACTCTGTAGGACTTTACCAAGGCACAGGTGGGTTTCTGGGTCCCGCTGGGGCATTGGGCAGGTTTCTGGGTCCCTCTGGGGTGGCAGGCGGGTTTTTGGGTCCCGCCTCCGCCTTTCTGGGTCCCACAGAGTCGCAGGACTCTGGGTCCTGGGTCTCATGCGATTTTGTGCTCTGGGTCCCTAGTATATATACATAAAGAAGTGGTGTCAGTAACCAATACATTTAATTTTCAGAGATTGTTTATGTTTATTTTAAAATACAACCATTATTTAAAATTAAATTATATTCATTTAGTTACATCCTGTTGATAGATGGACTTCAACCATGATGGGAATATTTACACCATGGAATTTGACAAACTCTGGTAAAAAGGATTTGATTCACTGTTTTGCTGATTGGCTAGTCTTAAGAAGGACATGGGAACTTGTTAGTAATGCACATTGAACTTAGAAAGTTGCCAGATCTATAGTCATTACCATGTGACTAATACACACACGTGCACACACACACACGAGAACATATTCTTTTAGTAATCAAACACTATCATTTGATTCAGCAAAGAACCCATTCATATGAATGACTAATGAGGGATTTCCAAGATACATTTTCATTTCACTCATGTTACTTGCTAAATAAGCTTATGAATTAATATTCATGTCAAAAGTGCCCTCATTTATCGATAATATGAGCAATTTCTTTGTGTTTATTTGTCATTTCATTTTTTCAAAGCATGGTGGAATTGAAAACATAAGTTTGCTACAGATACAGGAGTCAGCAAAAATCAATACAAAGCATTCTGTGAAAATCAATTGGCTATATGGAATTACAAGAGGGCATTGTATTTTTATTATTATTTGTAAATTGTGTCCTATATATCTTTTGTATCCATATAAAAATATAATAAACTCGTACATTATTTTCAGGGAGTTCATTGTTAAGCATTTACCAGCACACTACTGCAAATAACTCATGTGGTAAAGGCTGCAATATTGAAAAGAAATATGTAGTTTAGGAAATCTTAAAAATATTGAAAGGGTATGAAGATAGAAACATAAACATAAAATGATTCTATCAGGAACCAGTAATAAGTTAGTGGAAAAACATAAAGACTGGCATATAAATATGTTTAATTTCAAGACTGTTTGGTTTGTTTTTTAATCAGTTTTGGGATGAGCAATGTTTTAAGAAAGCTTCCACGGATCCCTGCTCCTGGACATTCAGGCCCTTGTGTAATCCCCTCCCACCGACTGTGGCCTGGACCTAGAGCCTTATTTCTAAGGAAAAGAATAAAGCAAAAGTGGGAGTAAACCAGCTTTGAGATAAGATTATAAGAGACTGACATCCATCTTGCTTGCAACCTGTATCGCTGGCTTCTTTCTTTTTTTTATTTCTTAAAATATGTTTTTATTGATTTTAGAGAGGAAGGGAGAGGGAGAGAGTGAGAGAAACATCAATGATGAGAGAAAATCATTGATCAGCTGCCTCCTGTGTACCCCCTATTAAGGATTGAGCCCGCAACCCAGGCACGTGCCCTGACCATCCTGGTTCATATGTTGATGCTCAACTACTGAGTCATGCCGGCCAGGCAGCTGGCTCTTTTCTTGTATTTGCTCTGAGTTCCACAACAGAGAGGCTATCATGGTCATGAACTGCGTTCAGCCAACCGCCAAGCCCCATTGAGGATGTCAAAGCCCTCAGTCCAACAACACTCAGTGAATTGAATCCTGTCCACCGTGGTGTGAATGGTCTTGGAAGCACACCATTTCCCAAGTCAGCCTTCCTGGGAGGCCTCGCCCTGATCTACACCTTGGTTTCAGCCTGTGAGAAGTCTCAGCTAATCCTTACCCAGGTTCCTGACCTATAGAAACTCGGAAATCATCAGATTTGTTGTTTTAAGCCACTAGATGTTGGGGGTACTTTGTTAAGCAGTGGTAGATAACTAGTACAAACGTCACACAAATAAAATTGAGATGAATGTCCGTGAAAATTAGGTAATTGCAAATAAATGGAAAATAACCCATGATCTTAGCATTCTTAATTGTTACCTATACAAACTACATTCATCCTAAAATAGAGTAGCAACCTGGTTCTTTCAAAATACTTTTTGAATTTTTAAAACCTTAGTATTCAACTTTTTTCTTTGTATCTAAGACAATTCTACTAATATTTCCACATCAGCATTGACGTATTGTGAAAATATAAGAAATTTAGAAGGAAATAATCTGAGATATGTGTCCTGAGACTGTTACTACATATGTGGGCATTTCATACTCATATTTACTTAAATATATACTTAAATGTGTTTTTTCCTTTTAAAGTTATTTTATTTTTTCCTGTAAATATTTGTCACTTATCATCCAAGCTTTAGTATTGGCTTCTTCTAGCATTGAATTTCTGTAACACGCCCCCCCCCCAA
This sequence comes from Myotis brandtii, assembly GCF_000412655.1. Taxonomy (NCBI): domain Eukaryota; kingdom Metazoa; phylum Chordata; class Mammalia; order Chiroptera; family Vespertilionidae; genus Myotis; species Myotis brandtii. The sequence goes on from NW_005370328.1 coordinate 3,407,874, forward strand.
CTTAATAATTATGATTTGTGGTTTATCACTTCTATTTTGGAAAGAAGGTAACTAAAATGTAACTCTCATGTTCATATTCTTATTTTCAGTGAAATAATATCTTACTATGTTAATAAATTTAATTGGCTAGCAAGAGAAGTGGCTGTATCATAATTTTTTATGAAGGCTAGACATGCTACAATAAACATGCAGTGTTTATTGACAAAATTGATGGTCTAATGAAGTCAGCTTGATTAAGGAGAAAGAAAACTTCTAATACAATTACTTTTTGTATGCCAAACATATGTTTCGTTAAGATAGATCGTCCAGTAGACCTCTATGTCTTATTAGATGTCCACTCTAATAGCTAAGTGCTTTTACAGCAATATTTAAATATCTCTAAATGATGTTTTCCTAACCTATAAAATTCATTACTCTGAAAACAATGTAGTTATTATGGTCATAAATATTTCTAGAAAGTCTTGTATTTGAAGAATAATGACTTGGCCTAGATTGATTTCGAACGCTGTTATACCTCCATTGCAATGTTAATGAAACCTAAAATGGGGTGATCTTTAACAAGCTTTCCATTCTAGCAATTTTTATAATTTGCATTTATTAAGGTGACAAAGGCTGTTTTTGAAAAACCATTCTTTATTCATCCAAAGGCATATTTTATGAGAATATTTTCATCCATCAATGAGCACAGGCAGAATACAATAAACAGAAATAAGTTTAAGTGCTCTAATGAATAATGGAATAAACATTTTAAAACAGCATTTCCGTATATGGAATTAAGAGTGCAGATTTTCATTAGGGAAAATGCAATTACTAATAGGATTTTCTGACCAATAATAATAAACAGGTAAAAAGATGATTTGCATCTATAGAGAATAATTTGTTATCAGTTTTGGGTTATAACCTGGATTTAATGATATATCAATTCAAGGGCTGTTTAGATTCGATTCAGATATTGAGAAGTCTGTTTCCAGGCTAAGTCTTTTCTGAGTTAGGGTTCTGTGTAACGATATAGGCAGAACTTAGCTTTAGTTTCAAAAACCTAAAATCAGCCTGCCCGGCTAGCTCAGTCGGTAGAGCATGAGACTCTTAAAATCAGCCTGCTTCCCTCATGTAACAGAAAGAATAATTTAAAAGGCAATATGTAGAAGCTAATGAACAAAATAAACTGATGGACAAAACAGATCCAGAGACACAGAGGCATAGAACAGACTGTGGAACCTGGAGGGGGGTGGTGAGGGGAGGTGGGGGGAAGAGGTCAAAGAACTTGTATGCATCTATGCATAACCCATGGACACAGACAATAGGGTGGTAAAGGCCTGGGGGGGGTGAGGCGGGGCTAGAAGGGGTCAATAGGGAAGAAAAGGGGAGATCTGTAATACTTTCAACAATAAATACATACATATATCCATACATACATACATACATACGTACATACATACATAACAGATAGTAAGTTGAGTTCTAACCTACATACTAGGTACTCTCCCTCAACAACAACAACAAAAAGTTGTGTTTAGTGACTTAGGAAAAATATATGTTTATTGATTTAGATAAAGGTCATGAAAATAGGGCTACTAATATGCCTCAGTTCATCTTTTAGCCTTGCTAAGAATAAGTTCCAAATAATTAAAATATTCAATATCAATGCCTTAATCACTTCACAGAGAGGAAATGGGAAGAACCGATATTCTCTAGTAATTATTATTTCTGAAATAGAAGTGCTTAAAAAGTATTAAGCTAAGTTGAACAAAAATACAGCTACGGAAATTTGTATGTTGTATGTGCATTAAAAGGGCTTACATTTCAAGGCAAAATATTTGAATTGTGTAACAGGGCTTTGAAATAATAGCTGATCATTATTAATTTCCTCTGGTATTTATTGTCACAATATTAATCATGATGAACTCATTTGATATTAATGTGCATGTCATAACTAGTTCTTTGGGATTTCAATAGTGATTTCTGCAGTGATTAATTGCACAATTATTTTATGGGGTCACCAATTTTCTTCGTACCTCCTACCTGACAAAAGGGTTTGAGCTGCATTTCTGCAGGTGGAGAGTATAGCAGGTACATTTGTCTTGTGTCCATGGAGTCAAAATTAATCCCCGCGTTTAAATCTCAGGTGGCTACTAGAGCTCATTTTTTTTTGCTATTTTCATTCATAATCTCAATATGCCAACCTGATTAAAGTAGCATCTTTTCAGGATTAATCATCTAGTATAAGTGACTATATTTTAAATATAAATGGGAGTTGGGAATGTGAGGAAATAGATCATTTTAAAAAGAAGGCAACCAAAAAATTAGTTCTCAACTAAAAAATGGGAGCAAGTTGGGAAACTAGGAAAAGGGTAATGGAACATAAACCAAAGGGGACATGTTCCCACCCTCTCAGAACCCACAAGACTTTCACAAGGTCCTCAGGCTCTCAGGGGCATGAAATGGATTCTTTACAAGGGCAAGAGGTTATGAACGACAGGTTTACTTACGAAACTTCAGGGCCACAAGGACTGTAAACTATTTAAATTATATGAGACACTTAGGTGTATCCAACTTATTATTTTAAAGTAACATATCTTACCACAGCCAGTGTGGCTCAGTGGTTGAGCATCAACCTATGAACCAGGAAATCATGGTTCCATCCCCAGAGTGGAGTGTGCAGGAGGCAGCCGATCCATGATTCTCTCTTATCATTGATGTTTCTCCCTCTCTCTCCCTCTTCATGTCCTCTCTCTTAAATCAATCAAAATATATTTAAAAATAAATAAAGTAGCATACTTTATTTTCTTATATTTTAATTATATTTTTCTGTTTATATGCTACTCATGTCCTTTTCCTCTAAATTTTTTAAAAAAAACTAATTCAGCAAGTTCTGCTTCCAAAGAAAGATGCGTGAAAATAGGGTGTATGTAAATGTGGTCCATATCTCTTTCCTGGGCCTTTATCTTCCCTCTCCCACTGACCCAGTCCAAGCAATTACACACATGAAGAGACAACCTATTACACACATCAGGACACTGGTTCTCCATATTTCAGTACCATTTCTCAACTTGGGGTTATCTAATTTCCAAACTAAACTTTGCAATTTATCCCCATCCTTCAAGGATGGCAGCTCCTACATTTAAAAATTATGAATTTTTATTTGCTTTACGTTCTATTAGATGAAATTTTAATGTAGTAGCATATAAGTTAGGGTATGTTAGATGACCGGGGTCAGTGGATAACCACTATCGTAGGAGTAGATCCTTTAAGGAGCATTTCAATCTAGTATACAGGGGGCAGAATCCAAATATTACCTTTCAGCTCATATTTTAATGTTTTATTTTTAAATATTTTTTAGAGAGAAAGGAAGGGAGAGGGATAGAGCAATAGAAACATCAGTGATAGAGAAACATCATCCATCAGCTGCCTCCTGCATGCCCCCCACAGGGAATGAAGCCCACAACCCGGGCATGTGCCCTGATGGGGAATCGAACCAGCAGCCTCTTGGTTCCTGGGTCGATGCTCAACCACTGAGCCGGGCTGTTTTATTTACTTTAAAACTAAATTTCAAAAATAGACTTAAAATGTGCAGCATTCAAGAAAAATGTGCTTTCACTCAAGATTAAAGACGTGAGAGGCAATCTTTTGGAAAAACATGGGAGAGAAAGAGACTTTGCAAGAATGAGAACAGAATAATGTAAAATGGGCCCTTTCCCATTCCAGACATAAGAATAGCAAACACATATGCAACAGGAGCCACATCGAAACATAATCTCAGAGAACATATGCAAGCTTTGAAGAAAGAATAAGAAGCCTTGAAGAGCTGGGAAGACAGAAATCTCTGTGAAGGGAGAGCCAGTTCTTGGGATAATTAGCAATTCTGGTTCAAGTGCTAGAACAATCTGAGATACATAGAAAATCAGTTTTAAATAATTAAGTAGGGAGCAAAGAGATAAAAATGTTTTAAGATCATTCTTGAATAAGTAAAGAGGAATATAAGTAATTTGGGGCTTCCTTTTGTAAATCTTCTTGCAAAAGTGAAACAGTTTCAAGTTTCTCTGGCAAAATTGTTAGCCCAACAATGTGTGTGTGTGTGTGTGTGTGTGTGTGTGTGTGTGTGTGGTGTATCCCAATTTGTTCATGTATCCCAATTTTTATTATTATTTATTGATTGATTGATTGGAGAGGGAGGGAGGGAAGAGAAAGAGAGAGAGGGAAGGAGAGAGAAACAAATTTGTTGTTCCACTTATTGATGCATTCATTGGTTAATTCTAGTATGTTCCCCGACCAGGAATTGAACCCACAACCTTGGTGTATCGGGATGATGCTCTAACCAACTGAGCTACCTGGCCAGGGCAATACACTGTTTGTTTTGTTGTTTGTTTGTTTGTTTGTTGTTTTTTCTTTAAAGCCACAGACTGTTCTCTAAAGAGAGTGGAAGGTACACATTTATTCTGTGTATCGTGAATATTCATTCCCAGCCAACCCCCAGAGACACACACTACACTACCTACCCCTACACTGGTCATGGAGATGCATTTTTCCTTAGGACACATTTTCAGAATTAGGACCTGCAGAAAGCCAAGAGCACATGTGAAAATAATAGCCATTTTCTAATAAGAATATGTAAAAATAGTATTGAAAAGAATATAAATCACAGTTTGGGAGAATGTAGGGAGATGGCAAAAGATCTTTATTAACAAAAATAATAGTAGTCATTAAAGTTTTATTACATGTCTTGCACCTTCTCAGTGTGTTATGTGTATTGGCTCATCAAAAACTCTCTCTCTCTCTCTCTCTCTCGCTCTCTCTCTCTCACCAAAAACTCTCTCTCTCTCTTACTCTCTCTCTCTCTTACTCTCTCTCTCTCTTACTCTCTCTCTCTCTTACTCTCTCTCTCTCTTACTCTCTCTCTCTCTTACTCTCTCTCTCTCTCTCTCTCACACACACACACACAAAACAACAACAACAAAAACTAATGACAATATTCTTCTCATTTCAGAGATGACCAAACGGAAAGATTAGAAAACCTGCCCAGGTTCACACAGCGACCCCTGGAGTCTGGCCAGACACCCCAACCCCGTCGGTGACACGCCAGAGACCGAGGTAAGAAATGTGGCTGTGGCCACAAATGAAAGGTTCAATGGCCACATGTGTGATTCTATGAATGACGAGCCTTTAAATTGTTAGCATCACTTGCAGAATATCTTTCATCTGCGAATAATCAGGCCTATCTCTAGAATGCATTTTAAAGGTGAGTGTTTTGTTTGGGGTTGTTATTAGCAAAGTTGAGAAATGGACATTAAGCATAGCATTGTCAGAAAACAAAATGAGCTATCTTATCTGGAGGTGCACTGAGGCATTGAGATGTAATCTTCACAGAGAAAAATATTTCATTTGGGGAGACAAGCTTATCTATGTTCTCAGCGTTAAGGCAATTGAAACTTGCCAGGGTTTCTGCTTTCCTTGGCTTTGCATTATTTTCAATTGAATGGAAAAATGTTAATGTGACGGAGTTGGTTAAAACTACTAAGGGAAGGCTATTGCTTAAATAAAAATGTCTTCTTTATTTTATCTGATTGGGATAGTTAATCAAAATAGTATTAAATCTCCACAGCTCAAATATACTCTTTTACATTTAATTATTCTCTATAAAATATTTATTTAAAATTAAAAAATTATTCCATATATAGGTTTCAGTTTTATTTCTTAAGTAATTTTCTGTTGATAGTGGTAAGCTTAATAGACATGTATTAAAATCATGCCTGGCACTGAGTATTATTTCATATGTATGCATTTTAAACAAATAGTAATAGACAGGCATAAAAATCTGAGACATGTTAAGCTTTTAAAAATCTCCTAAATATATTGTTTATTTTACTTATGTCTTTGTTTCTCAACTAGAAGGTAAGGAGCACATTAAATAGTTTGTCACTCATTTATTGAAAAACTGCTATGACAAAAACTTAATATGCATAATCTGTGAAATACCAGAAAATGTATGCACTAGAATAGTTTTCCTATATTTATCATCTAGTTTAGCAAATGCCACGATTACATTTCCAGATGCCGCCATGAAGTTGTCTTTTAAGGTATTAAAAGTTCAGTGTTATCATTGAAGAAAATATATTTTAGAATTTGATGTATCATCTTATCCAGATGCCCAGTTTCACTTACATGTTATTCTAATTGCAAGTGTTTCACAGATGTGCAACTATGTGTGAACTATCCACAGTTATTCAAAAAAATGTTATTTCATTATAACGCTGATGGAAGAAAATGGGTCCCCAGCTGGGCCAACTATCTGTATGGAGTTTGCATGTTCTTCCCGTGCCTGGGAGGGTTTCTCCAGGTGCCCCAGTCTCCTCCCACATCCCAGAGATGTGCCCATGAGGTGACTGGCCTGTCCACAATGTCCCCGTGTGAGTGAGGATGTGCGTGACTGTGGCCTGTGATGGATGGCACCCCATCCAGGGTGGGGTCCCGGCTTGCACCCTGAGCAACAACTCGGAGCTGTAATCAGCAGGTTAGAAAAAGAATTATCTTACTTATTTATATTAATTTCTTAAAGGCATGTGTAGCTTATGTGGAACCTCGTAATTTTGCATTTTACATTCGTTCTGCGATCCATTTTGAGTTCATTTTTGTGAAGGGAGTAAGGTTTGTGTCTAGATTCATGGGTGGATATTCGGTTGTTTCCACATCATTTATCGAAAAGACTGTATTTGTTGTTTTGTCTTTGCTCACTGGACAAAGATCAGTTGACTATGTTTATGTGATCTATTTCTGGATTTATTCCATTGATCTTACCATTTATTCTTTCATCATTATCACACTGTCTCTATCATATCTTTGTATAGATCTTTAAGTTGAATACTATCAGTCCTCTGAATATATTTTACTCCTTAAATATAGGGTTAGCTCAGTGGTTGGCAAACTGTGGCTCGGCAAACCATGGCTTGAGAGCCACATGCGGCTCTTTGGCCCCTTCAGTATGGCTCTTCCACAAAATACCACGTGCCGGCCTGCACGTACAGTGCAATTGAAACTTCGTGGCCCATGCACAGAAGTCGGTATTTTGTGGAAGAGCCGGAATTTTGTGGAAGAGCCACACTGAAGGGGCCAAAGAGTCGCATGTGGCTCACGAGCCATGGTTTGCCGACCATGGGGTTAGCTACTCTGTTTTTTGCGGGGGGTGGAAAGGAAAGGAGGAAGAAGAGTAAATCTAAAGCCTATACTTGTGAACTAGGAGCGGAGAGCAATCCCTGACTAAGATGAAGTGCAGAAAAAAAAAAGACAAAAACAGGAAGCATAGAATTAAGTTAGCTACTCTGTTTTTTGGGGCGTGGAGAGGAAAGGAGGAAGAAGAATAAATCTAAAGCCTATACTTGTGAACTAGGAGCAGAGAGCAATCCCTTACTAAGATGAAGTGCAGAAAGAAAAAAAAAAGACAAAAACAGGAAGCATAGAATTAAGCATTTGCTGAAGGCCATCAAGGCTAAACTCATACAACCAGGCCAAAGGGGCGGGTGGGGGACAATTTTATCTAGTAACTTTGTCTAGAACTGAAAAGGTTAAAATGAGCTTCAGTTCATAAGAAGGTCCTCTCCTTCATCCTGGAGGGTCTTCGCTTGGCCACAGATTCAGGCTCATGTCTTCTGTTAACCAGCTCCGCATTAGCACCTGTGACACAGCCTGGCATGTTCTATAAGACACACGGATGGAGTTTTGGGCTCTGGAAAAAAAACTTCAAAGGAATGTTTTTATGAGCCAATGATTTTTTATTTATTTATTCCTGAAATGTTGAGTAGTCTGCAGTGAGTAGCTGCACTGGCTATGTTTAGAAAATAATTAAATGTACACAAGGTAAAATAACATATCTTTAAATCCTATTATTTTTATAGTCCTCTGTGACATTAATAGTCTTTAATAGTCTTCATTCAAAGAGTAATTTCAATATGCAAAACAACCCAATTAACATTTTTATAAAGCATATATAAAATGAGAGATGTAAAAACCTACATGCTTTAATTGAAGATATTTTTTTGTTTTATCTGCCAAAATGTCACTTTAAAATACCTTTGATGTTTAAACATTGAACAATAAATTTTAAAATATTTTGTCTCATATCTTTATGAGATGTTTTTGCTTTGTGAGAAAACATATGCACCCCAGGAATATATATCCGCCTCCCTTCCTAGCCACTAGACCAGAGGTGGGCAACCCCTGGCATGCATACCAAATATGGCACGCCAGTAACTTTTGCTGGCACGCGAAACCCTCTCTTATAATCTTCCATTTACAATTTTTTTCTTAATATCAACTTTTTTATTTTTCAGATAAATTCAGTGTAGGTGCATCTTAGATAAATAAATAATTTTACATAACAAGTTATCTTAAAGACCATAGACATGGATTGACGAGAGAGGGGAAGAGCAATTTCTATGCCTCTGCCTTAACTCTCCCTGCCTTCCTAGATCAGACCAGTGTTTTGGTTTCATCCACATACGCTTGTGAATCTTTGTTCTCAGTGATGAATTTTGTTAAGTCTCGTAATAGGAGTAGCCTGACGGATGAAAGTAGTAGCTCGTGCATATCTCTGAAGGTCACGAAATATAAACCTGATGTAAAATCTCTGTCATCAGTGATGCAGCAGCAAAAGTCCCACTGATAATATCAAACGGAGTCATAAAGTTTTCTGTCGGACTATCAGTGTACATGTATACATTAAAAAATAAATGTATTTTTCATCATCATATACTGTGTTTTTGTCACTCGAATGAATTTTATTATTTCTTCAAGGTTCTTCACATACGTACACCTTAAGAGATATCAAGTAGGCATAACATGTTCTCAAAAAATTAGGGTTGGCACGCAGAAGAATTTTGAGTCAGAGATTTTGCTGGTTTTGGCACGCACTCACAAAAAGGTTGCCCACCCCTGGCCTAGTGGATGCCAGGTGCTCTGCTAGGAGCTTCCCATGGACCGTGCTGGCCTTCACGGAGGGGCAGTCCCATGGGGAGCAGACGATGAAGTCATGATGCAGACACATTTTGGGGGTGAGTGCCTCAAAGGGAAACCAATGTAGGGACTCAGTACCGAGGAGGCTGTGCCAGGGGGTGGTGGGAGCATCAGCCCTGATGTCGGCAACAAGAGGGGGGTCAGCAACAACAAACTCTTAAACAATAAGAGCCCGTTAGAAGTCAGCCTGGCCCGGCCCCGTGGCTCAGGGGTTGAGCCTGGACCTATGAGCCAGGAGGTCACGGTTCCATTCCCAGTCAGAGCACATGCCCGGGTTGGGGGTTCGATCCCCAGTAGGGGGCGTGCAGGAGGCAGCTGATCAATGAGTCCTCTTGTCATTGATGTTTCTATCTCTCTCTCCCTCTCCCTTCCTCTCTGAAATCGATAAAAATATTTTTTCAAAAATGAAAGTCAGGCTGCTTTTTATTACCACTATGTACCTGTGACTCTACACAATCCTCCCCCCTCCCAAATTCTTCTATTGGTTTAAGACCTAAACAATTGTTTCAGTTACTGTTGACTTTTTTTAAAATTCTCAAAAAATTAGGGTTGGCACGCAGAAGAATTTTGAGTCAGAGATTTTGCTGGTTTTGGCACGCACTCACAGAAAGGTTGCCCACCCCTGCACTAGACCAATAGGTAGAGCCAAGTCAGAACATAATCCATTTTGAGGAGTTCTAGACCTGCTAAGGGGAGAAAGAGACTGTATACAAAGGTACAGAACATCGCCAATCTGTACCAAAGGAGCTGGATACTGAGGGTGCTGGAGGAAGAAGAGTTTATTGGTATGAGAGCACCCTCTCATCCTGTGGATTTAACATGGCTCCAAAGATTGATACAAGTATGTACTAGAGACATGTAACATGGTCTTATGTAAAAACAAGTTCCCTAAAAGAAATTGAGTCATTGCACCAAACTCAACATTCTATTTTCCTTTCTATTTTTCAAGGGAGCATGCACAGTGAACAGTAATAATATGATTTTTGCAACATCTCTCTATTAAATCTATTTTAAGCTACTGTAATCTCTCATTATTACATCTGAATTACTATACTTCTTTATTTTTAAGTAGCTCTGGGTCATTACACACCTCCTTGTGTGATATATCAGATGAAAATAGCAGAGGTATTACAAGAAATAAGAAATTCAAATTCCACTCATAATTAAGGATGCAACATCGGAAAACTTAATTTAGAAAAAGATGAGCACACTACCTTGGGGAAATTTGGAAAAGGTCAGACAGAGACTGATTATTAAAAAACACTCTCCCAATTCCTATGCTATTTGACCACAATACTTTAGTGACCAAAGATTTAGGAAGAACTAAGAGACAATATATATATATATATATTTATTTTCTCATAATAATTTTAATTCCACATCTATAATTCACACAAATATTTTTAATTTTTGTTTGAAACAGTATGTTGAAAACAGGTTAATAAATTTAAATGTCCATAGGATCACACAATTACTTTACTTTTATAAGCATCAGAAAACCATGACAGTCACAAATACTAGATTAAGGAAATACAACAAAATGTCATGTAATTTCCTAAGGTGGGTGAAATAAGCTATAGGGAGTATGTATCAGAATTTATTTTGAAATGATCTATTATTAAATTCATCATTTCAGGAGTTCTGTTATCTTATTGAGCCACTTAGTCAAAGCCAGAGGGCTGAAAATGGTCCAAACTAGCATAATCTTTGGATTCTAGCAATTCAATTCATCTATCCATCATCTATCTGCTTTTGCCTCCTCCTAATACTGGTCCTCAGGCAGCTGCCAGAACCTTCCTGTACAAGATGTATATGAGCCCTTGTTGGTGTGGCTCAGTGGATAGAGCCTTGGCCTGCAGACTGAAGGGTCCCAGGTTCGATTTCTATCAGGGGCACATGCCAGGGTTGCGGGAATGGGGCATGCAGGAGGCAGCCGATCGATAATTCTCTCTCATCATTGGTGTTTCTAACTCTCTCTCCCTCTCCCTTCCTCTCTGAAATCAATAAAATATATATATTTTTTTAAAGATGCACATGAAATCTCATCCTACTCCTCTGACCAAAGCCAACCAGTAGCTCTTAATCTTATTCAAAATAATAGTCAGTCTTAAATTGGTCTACAGAGCCCACTATGATTTTTTCCCCAGTTACCTTTTTGACATTTTTCTCCCACTCATTTTCCCCCCTCACTCACCCTTACTCATTTACATTGGCTTCCTTGAGGTTTCACTGTCAGGCATTTATTTTTACAATTGGAAGTCTATACTGATTTCTTCTTCACCAATAACCGTCTCTTTTAAGTGTTCATATGACTTGTTCCCTTACATCATCGACATCTCTTTTCAAAATTTCTTTTCAAAACTTAACTTGACAGTCACATCTTCATTCAGTAACCTATTTAAAATGCCAGGGAGTGCCCCTACCCAGTTTGATGTTCCTGTCTCCCTTTCCGGTGTGTTTTCCTATGTAGCTCTTATCACCTTCTAGTAAATTATATCACTTTATTTTCTCCCTTTGTCTCTTCTTATTGATTTTTTGTCTCTTTTTTTAAATATATATTTTTATTGATTGCTGAGAGGAAGGGAGAGGGAGAGAGAGATAGAAACATCAATGATGAGAGTGAATCATTGATCAGCTGCCTCCTGTATGCCCCCTACTTGGGATCGAGCCTGCAACCCGGGCATGTGCACTTGACTGGAATCAAACCTGGGACCCTTCAGTCCTCAGGTCAACACTCTATTCTCTGAGCCAAACCAGCTAGGGCATTTTTTGTCTCTCTTTTTTTCCCATTGTGTCTTTCCCACCAAGCAAATTTCTCAAGAATCAAGATTGGAGCTCCATCATTTCAAATGTGTATGACTAAGTAAAAGAAGCCAATCTCAAAAGGCTACATGCCGTGTGATTCCGACTGTGTGACATTCTGGAAAAGACAGAAAACTCAGGGGACAGTTAAAAAATCAGTGATTGCCAGAGGTTGGGGGGAGAAAAAAGAAGGATGAATCTGTGGATCTTACATAACGTGTTAGGCAGTGGAAATATTCTGTATGGTTCAGATTGCTGGATACATGTCATCATATATCTGTCTAAGCCCACAGAATGTACTAGACTGAGCTCTCCTCTAAACTTTGGGTGATCATGATGTATCAATGTAGGTTCATGAATTATAACAATCAGACCACATCTCTCTGAGCCCTCAAGCTCCCTTTTAATAACATTAGCCACTAGAGGGGATGTGGCTAAAGATGAAGGTTGAGCATGTGTGGGGATAAGGAACCCATGGGAAAGTTCTCTATCATCCTCTTAATTTTGCTGTGAACCTAAAATGTCTCTAAAATTTGTCTTTAAAAAACACTCCAGCCCTAACCGGTTTGGCTCAGTGGATAGAGCGTCGGCCTGCAGACTGAAGGGTCCCAGGTTCGATTCTGGTCAAGGGCATGTACCTTGGTTTCGGGCACATCCCCAGTGGGGGTGTGTGCAGGAGGGAGCTGATCCATGTTTCACTCTCATCGATGTTTCTAACTCTCTATCCTTCTCCCTTCCTCTCTGTAAAAAATCAATAAAATATATTTTTTTTAAAAACATTCCAACCTTTTCTATCTTTTTGCCTATCATTGAATCTTCCTTTCCCATCCAGAAATGATGTTTATCCTGTAAGAAAATAGCAACATCAGGTATTTCTTTAATATAATGTTTATGGATTTGACCTTGACCTTGTAAGTCCAGGTGTCTAGAGGACAAATACTGCTTTTCTCTAAATTGTTTTGATCTTAAACATGAAAGGCAAGACTTTCAAACCTCCATCAGTCTCCAAAAGGCATACAAAGGTAAAACAACAACAGCCGTGTGTGTGTGTGTGTGTGTGTGTGTGTGTGTGTGTGTGTGTGTGTGTTAGGTGAGGGCTGATCGAAGTAAAGATGATTGTTCACTTTTACCTTATGTGTGTGTGTAACTAGAAAACTACATTATGAGAAAGACAAGACAGACTAAATTAAAGTTTCAAAATACATTTTACCTTTCTGTGTGAAGGGCAAGAATCCTGAAACTGCTGTTTTTCTGTGAGTTTCTAATGGGAAGTTATTTTAATGTGGACTAAAAGCTGACTGAAATGCTTTGCCTTTTATATTTTCGTCATAATGCATCCGTATCATTAAAACCTCCTGTTTTCATATTGAAATAGGAGACCTGAGTTTGGGTGCCTTGGAGAAAGAATCTACATGGTACATGCCACAGGCTGAGTGCACAGAAAGGATGGAGTTTAATTTGTCCTTGTTCCTCCAGCAGAAAATAATTAGATATCAATAGAGAGGTGCTGAAGTGTGGCCATGTTTTTGAACTAGAGTTGCATTAATTCCCCTTTCTTCTTATCTTTAATGTGATTTCAAATTCCAAGTAATTATATTTGGACAAGGTTCTTTGGTTAAAAGTGAAGTTGATTATAAGAAACTTAGATTCTTAGGTATTTGAAAGCAGTAAACAGTTAGAGCTCACCACATTAGGGGCCTCTTTTCCTAAGAAAGTCCAAATGACCTACATTCAATTACACGTATCTTACTATATTAATAGAGCATTTATAATCTGTTCATTAGGAGGTCCTTAATATCTTATAGGGTTATTTTTAAGGAAATAAAGAACAGTATTTTTATCTACTTCATATTCCAATTGGCAATGCTTTTACACAATTAACCTTTTAATTTTTTAATAAATATAAAACAATTTTAATGTGAGTTATCAGAGGTGTGTGGAATATACATCAATGAGTAAACTGCTTATTTTGAATGTTAATGGCCTTGTAATTAGGCTAAGAAGTGAAGTAGATAGAACTAGTGAGAAATGTTGGCTTATTCTCATGAAGAATCCTTTTGTGTTTGCTAGTTGCTAAAAAAATGGCTGAAACCAAGTTGAATAACTTGATATTGATTCCTAATACTTCATCAGAGGAAAGCTATGGCTCAGCTCAGCTGTCATGGCTCAGTGGTTGAGCATAAACCTATGAACCAGGAGGTCATGGTTTGATTCTCAGTCAGGGCACATGCCCGTTTGCAGGCTCAATCTTTAGTAGTGGATGTGCAGGAAGCAGCTGATTAATGATTCTCTCTCATCAGTGATGTTTCTCTCTCTCTCCCTCCTGCTCTGAAATCAATAACATGTATGTATATGTTAAAAACAAGCAGAAAACGGAAATAAGTTGTCCATTTTACTCTTTTCTTTGTCTTCTCAAAGACTATACCTTCCAAGATTATGTTCTAGATTTCTACACAAACTTTCCTTTCTAGGTTCCAAGGGACCCACATATAACCTTTTGAAAAATACATACAAGACTTCAAGTTTAATATGTAAATATAGTAATTAATGGATTAGTTAGTCATCGTGTATAATATTAATATAGTCAAAACGGGCATTCTATGTGTCATTGCTCACAGGCAATTTCTTTTGAAAATTGCTTTTGCTATTTACTAAGAGAATTACTGCCTTGGGGGAAAGAATATCATGTAACACTTTTATGTGTGAATCTTTTCAACTGTAATTATTCGAATGGATAACTAAGCATGAATTCTGCCTCAGGGTTAACACGTACCAATTTGTTTCATGGGTCATCTCATTACAAGCAGATCATCCACCCACCTCAGCTCTCATTCCTTTTCCTTTTTAAATAATTTCATATACTAGAGAAATATGTAATACTTTTATTAGGTCCTTATGGGAGTACACCTGTTCTAATTGTCTCACTTATTTCCCTGTGTATTAATTCCTTTGTCGTTAGAGTCTGAACAATAAATGAGTTATTAGCACATTGCAGGCCTATGGAAGAAAATAAGTAAAACATTTTAACAAAAAGAACAAACTAATGAACAAACTCAACTGTGGATTTTGACTTCTTTATAGAAAGGAATCTACGTGATAGAAGCATATTTCAAGACATTATCGTGTGAATTTAAACTATTGCCTTCATATTTCACCAATAAGACAGAGACATGATTCAGTACTTATTTCCATGATACATGAACCTGCTGGTGAAAATCGTAGTGGGAGGGGCATGCAACTTGCTTCAAGCATACAAAATAAGAGAGCATCCCAGAATGGTAAGCGAAGGCAACTGAAGCAATCATCAAGAGAATATTTTCCTCATTTATTTTCATGTCACAATCTTATTTAACTTCAGTGCCTCTTAGAAAGAGTGATCTACATAGTAGTTCAGACTCTCTTAGATGCAAGTTTAATTAAAAGTTCAATTCATTATAAGGTTATTACCATATGAAATCCAAGAGCAGAAATTCACTAGAATAAAATACTCTTGATATTTTATTTTTCTTCTCTCTGTGGGGATGGTGTGTTTCATTCTTCGCATCTGAAAAAAATTTTGTCTTTTATTATCAGCACCACCTGGGAAGAAAAATGCCCAAGGGCAACTCAAAAGTTCTCATCTCACGATTCAAGGCATTAGATGCAATTCGATTGGGATGAGCTGAAAATCTTGGGAAATAAACTAATTAACCTAAATTACATCGGGCGCCATCTCTGGCCCTTTGGGCTAGGACCCAGTCACATTGTGTGAGCACAATAGCTTCTGCTTAAGCCAGTGGTTCTCAACCTTCCTAATGCCGCGACCCTTTAATACAGTTCCTCATGTTGTGGTGACCCCCAACCATAAAATTATTTTCGTTGCTACTTCATAACTGTCATTTTGCTACTGTAAACAATATGTAATTATATATGTGTTTTCCGATGGTCTTAGGCGACCACTGTGAAAAGGTCGTTCGACCCCCAAAGGGTCGCGACCCACAGGTTGAGAACTGCTGGCTTAAACTATTGCCATGGGGACCAATCACCAGAATGTGGGAGGATGCTGGTGTATCTTCTTGCATTCTTTTTTTTTTATTGATTTTTTACAGAGAGGAAGGGAGAGAAATAGAGAGTTAGAAACATCGATGAGAGAGAAACATTGATCAGCTACCTCCTGCACATCTCCTACTGGGGATGTGCCCGCAACCCTGGTACATGCCCTTGACTGGAATCGAACCTGGGACCTTTCAGTCCACAGGCCAACGCTCTATCCACGGAGCCAAACCGGTTTCGGCATCTTCTTGCATTCTTATTCTGTGACTTGATTTCCTGTGACCTCCTCCTAAGGAACTTTGCCCCTCACTCTCTTGCTCTTACTCTGAAACCTTGACAATCCATTGCTTCAGCAGCGACCAAATCAGACATCTCTTCGTATATATAATCTGTGGGTTTCCTTTCTTCTCTTCCAGTTTTACTTCCTACCTTACAGCTTATATTCCATGGACTAATACTATAAATACTTTATTTCAAACACTTTAAAAAATATGTTTATTGATTTCAGAGAGGAAGGGAGAGGGAGAGAGAGAGAGAAACATCAATGATGAGAGTTAGTTGGTTCCGGGGTTGGAAGGAATGAGCATATCCTGCCATGTGGGCCACAAACAAAGGGGAAGAGTCTTCCCTAAACAAGAGAAAGGGAAGTGGACAGTTTTCTGAAAGAGGAAAACGATGCTGAAATGGGGTTTTCTGGACCCAGGTTGTCCCAGGACCGAAGCCTTGTCCCTCGAAATGCGGATTTGTTAGGTAAAGAAGCAAAACACAGTCTTTCTTCTTGTGCCTGTGGAGCAGGAGTCCCTGGAAGTGAGTTCATTCAAATCCCTGCTGTGCCTTTCATTATAGGAGTGACCTTGAAAAGCAAACTGAGCCTTCCCAGGTCTCACTTCCCTAATCTGCGAAATGAGGCTTTGCTTCTAGGTGTGTATTGTTTTAAAGTATCTCTTTCAGTTATGTATTTACGAGGATTTAGCATGATCCTTGTTATTAAGCAAGTGCCCAGTAAAAGCTAACGATACAGGAATACTCTTACTTGGTGAGATGAATGTGTGCACTGGCAGAGTGCAAAGCCTGGTTCCCTGCTCACTGGGTGACCTTGAGGTAGTCCTTGACTTCCCTGGGCCTTCAAGCCCCCTTCTACAGAATGGGGTTGACACTGGAATAGAAACGTGGTATTTAGTTTTCTAGCTAAGATGTCCACTTTAATATCAAAGATTAATTTATTATATAATCACTTGTGCAAAATTTATTTTGGGATTCACTATGTAGGCATGATGTCTTTGATAAATCTGAATAAATAGCTAACTTTATTCTTAAAAAACAAACAAACAAACAAAAAAACCCCTTCCCTGCCCTGGCCTGGCCAGTGTGGCTCAGTGGTTGAGCATCATCCTATGAACCAGGAGATCACAGTTCGATTCCAGGTCAGCCACATGCCCAGGTTGCTGGCTCAATCCCCAGTAGGACGTGTGCAGGAGGCAGCCCATCAATGATTCTCTCTCATTGTTGATGTTTCTATCTCTCTCCCCCTCTCCCTTCCTCTCTGAAATCAATACAAATATATATTTAAAAAATAAAACCTTCCCTTAGAGTCCTTATGAGAATTAAAAGGCTTCACCCAATGCCTGGCACATCATAATCCAGAAGTGAACATTGCGATTGTTGCTCTAATTAGAACTCCTGGCGCTGACTCTGCCAAATCCTTGCCCCTGTTTTGGGGGGAGGCCGTGGTGTGGCTGCCTGTGTCTCTGGGCTGCTTCCCTTAGTCCGGGCAGCTTCCCAATTGCCCTTCCACGAGGGGTCCAGGTCTTCAGCTCTCAGCTGTTCAGCTGGGGAGAGAAACGCCTCATGGTGCTATGTGAGCAGGGCATTCCTGCTATCATCCATCTCAACCTTAGTGTTGCTTCATAGCAGTCATCACAAAATGTAATTATTTTATTTATGTTTCTACCTGTTTCTGTTTTTCTCCTTCACTAAATTGTAAGATGCATGGGGGTGAAGAGGCAAGTCTGTCTTCTTCAGGGAGAACGTGGCTGATATATATCTACCCTCAAAATTGTCTGCTGAATGAATACATTTGTTTTCTTTCTAAATCACTGACAGTTAAGCAAGCACCTCTCCCCAAACGACCCAGATAGTCTTTCAAATGGGCAGTTGAAGCTGAGGGTTGGCGATTACTTATTTAAGTCCTTATTCATAGACAAGCAGGATACTCTGTTATATCACCATATAAAAAATCAAAATACCCTGTTATAATATCACATAAAACAATTTACAGTCTCAGGAAAAATGACATACAATTTAGACCAAAGGTACTTTTGATCATGTAGCTAACCTGAGCAAATTATTCAAAAAAACTGATCATGTAAAATATTCATATATTTTTTTCTTCCTTCTCTGTGCATTAATTGATGGCTTCAAATGCAAATTATTTGAAGCTAATACTTCGAGATGTTTTATTTTCTCAGATCATAGCATTGAGAAGAAAAACAATGGGAAGGAATTACAAAAGAAGCTCCAGTATTCCACTCATCTATTTATATGACTATAAAAAGTATTTAATAAGACTGTGATGGTAGAATCAAGGACATCACTGTCAGATATCAGATGTGATATGATTATTCTTGTGCAGTGGACACAAGTGAGAATAGATCATAGGCTTATTATACTTTCTAGGATATAATAAGAAATCAAGAGCCAAAAAGGAAGTTAGGAGGTTTTGAAATGCCTCCTCATATAATCTTCATAATTCGTGTAATTAGGTTGGCTCCATATTGAATGGTTCTAGAACAGTCGAGTACAATATCCAATGTGGTCACTGGTGTTGGTGGCTTTAAAAATGCTGAAATATATAAATAGGCTGGTGACCACTCGATTGTGATGCTTCTCTTCCATAATAAAAATAAAAACATAGTGAACTGTGAGCTGAATGCATCATGGAATGGCTCATCTATCTTCCACATCTTACAGGTACATGTGCCTACTTTCTTCACTGTGACTTCCCTGTCACAGGTAAATTGAAACTCTCTAAAAATGTCCTTGAAACACCCCAACCTGTACCTCTCTGGGACCCTGACGGGGAACGATGGTTCAATTCATAATAATTGCTGTGTCACTACCTATATTTCAGGAACGCTGGCTTCGGTGGCTGGGCAAGGAGACTTATCCCCAGGTGGAATCATTCAAATAAAATCTGTGTCAGCATCAGTGCGCTATTGCATATTGCTGCCTCAGTTAAGTAGACCACAGCCTTGGTGGGCCACGGTTATCTCAGCCCCGTATTTCTTAGCAATAGTGAGGAAATGAAAAGTGATGCCAGTGGGAAGAAGGCTAATAACTGCTAGGAGTGGGGGAGATTTAAATGCAAGGTACACTGTAAATCAAATATTAATCCGAAGCCGTCAGTGATAAATATTCTTTAGTTGTTATTATCTCTTTTTCTAAATGACGCTACTTGTAGTTAAGAGTACTGTTCACATGTTACCGTTGGGCCAAACACTCGTGTCTTAGTGATCAAAATAGGAAGGTCTTGACGCTTTGATTCCAATGAGTCTGAAACTTTTTTTGCTCAATCCCTCAACTGCCCCTCCAAGCGCCCCCAACATCTGTCAGCCTCTTCTCTCTAAGCCTGTCTCTTTACCTCTTTGAATATCTATATCATGCTGTCATTTACTCTGTTTCTTCTTCTTCTTTCTTTTCTGTTTGCTGATCATTTAAAAACAAAACTTTTGTCCATGCTGGTAATGACCTAGAAAATATGTAGTGCTTGTTTTGAATCTATGCCTTTGCAAACTGAGACCATGGAGGTCTTTTTCCTACAGACATGCTTCTTGTCAGGGCGAGCGTTCAGAATCTTCTTGTTATTTCCATGGAGAGAAATGACAGTGGTGAGGAGGGTTCTCTGTCTTCTGAATTCCAGGGCCCCCCAAGCTTCTCTGACACTCCTCATTCTTTATTTTCTTTTTCCATTTCCTTATGCAGAAGCATTGATATGTCCCCCTGTGGGTAAACTCGGGACTGTCTGCACTAGGCATGTAGACTGGAGAATCAACTGTGTATTAAAACAAAGCAATTTTTGCCCTGCCAGCGAGGCTCCGTTGGTTGAGCATCAGCCCCTGCACCAGTGGTTCTCAACCTTCTGGCCCTTTCAATACAGTTCCTCATGTTGTGACCCAACCATAAAATTATTTTCGTTGCTACTTCATCACTGTAATGTTGCTACTGTTATGAATCGTCATGTAAATATCTGATATGCAGGATGGTCTTAGGCGACCCCTGTGAAAGGGTCGTTCGACCGCCAAAGGGGTCGCGACCCACAGGTTGAGAACCGCTGCCCTGCACCAAGAGGTCCCGGTTCAATTCCCAGTCAGTGCTGTGGCCTTGACCCCCAGCAGGGGGCATACAGGAGCCAGCCGATGTTTCTTCTCGCTCTCTCCCTGTCCCTTCCTCTCTCTCTAAAATCAATAAAACCATTTTTTAAAAGCAGCTTTCTATTAAACCATCCGTTCTGAGCTCTAATCTTTTCTCCTTTCATCCTTCCAGAAACAGCTTCCTCCACTGTTTCTGAGGCTCAGAACTTTTCGGACCCAAGAATCTCTCTCCCTGTCCCTTCCTCTCTCTCTGAAATCAATAAAACCATTTTTTAAAGGCAACTTTCTATTAAACCATCCATTCTGAGCTCTAATCTTTTCTTCTTTCATCCTTCCTGCCTAGCTTCCTTCACTGTTTCTGAGGCTCAGAACTTTTCGGACCCAAGAACTTCCTCATTTACTACTTTGGTTGCCTCTGCTTTTCTTGCAAACACAACTTTGGGACTTCATCTTCCCCACATGTGCAAATCCTCTGTCCACTGCTGACCTTGTCCTGACACTGGTCTATATTTTTTTCTATTTCTTTATGTTACTTTAATGAAATTTCAGGGGAGAGGGGAGGCAAGTTCATGTGTTAGGAGCAAGGTCTTTAAACACAAGCTCCATAAAGATTTGTGAAATTTAATTTTGGTCCAACGGAGCTGGTTACAACTCTGATATTTTAAGAGCTCTGTCTAAATCATCTAACGCAGGGACATAACATATAAAGGCATATATTTTACAAATTTAATTTTTAAATTGTGTATTTTATTTTACTTTTAGGATGGTACAGCTTTTCCAAAGAAGTAAAAAGGCAGTATCATACCAAGTAAACATGGGGACATGTTCTACTTCTTGTCCTTTCTTTACCTATTAAAATATTTCATGCATTACACCCTAGCAACCCATAATTAATCCATGAGCAAGATTTTTCGGTAAGGAAGTGGACGACCTGAGGTGGGACAAAAGAATAAAAGAGGCAAAAATTTAAATAGAAACATGAAACAACTTTATTCTCTGTAAGTATTTTTTTCAAATAAATGGTATTTATAAAATAAGCTTTAAAAAAAGTAAATATAAAGAGGCTGGCATTTTGATGAGGGAGTGTAGAACACCGAAATCATAGATTTTATAATTCTCAAAGCCTACTTTTTAGAAAGCCCTCTAGTGACATTATTTTGCAAATGTTTAATTTAGGATGTGGAATCCCTATTCTATCCTGTTTCACAGAGCAAATAGGTATTTACAGACATTCACAAAAAAGTAAATATTTCAAAGCCACCTAACTCTCCAGAATCCTCTAGTATTATGAAATGAGGGGGCAAATTCACTAGAAATTCTATTATTCCCAATTGTGCGAGGGCAGGAGGCATGCAAATGTAGGTTTTCCTGGGGCTATTGTTGTGTAGATAATGAGTGCCTTCCAGTACCAACATGCATTTCATAATATAAGAGTTTTAAAAGCCCAGGCGTGGTTTGTTTGAGGACTGAAGACTTACCTGCTCTCCAGTGAATGCATATGGGACTCAGCTTTCAATTTCCATTCAATCTCTTCAACCCGTTCTTGTTTACTGAAAATCTGTCATTATGTTCTGCTTTGAGCATCCCCCTCCCCCACTTTTTGTTTTGCATGGCATAGTATTCAGTCTCAGTGAATAATAAAAGCTCATTAAAGGAGGCATTAAATATAGAAAGACAAAGGACTGCTGTTCTAAAACTTTGTGGTGCCAAGGACTTTTCGTCCACTCTCTTTCCATTTTCTTTTTTATTTGCCTTCAGCAATTGGAAAGGAACGCTGCAATAGTCTAGTATAACAGACATTTAAAATAACACTGGAGTTTCCATACTCTTTCCAACTCTAAAAACACAGACAAAGAAAAACATATTTGTGTACAAGAAATGGGGGAGGGGAGGATCAAACGTGTGAGCTTCTAGAGGTGCGGACTTGTGGATCTCTGGGGTCAGAACCAAATGAAGGCAATTAGGAACTTACCTCCTGCGAGAAACAAATAACGAATAGTCTGTGCAGAAGTTCTGCGTTCAAACAGAAGCCATAAAAAAAGAGGCTGAAGAGCCTTAGCCGGTTTGGCTCCATGGATAGAGTGTTGGCCTGTGGACTGAAGGGGTTCAGGGTTGGGTTCTGGTCAAGGTGATCCCAGGCCCTCCTCTGGGCACTTGAAGGAGGCAACCAATTGATGTGTCTCTCTCACATTGATGCCTCTCTCTCTCTCTCTCTCTCTGCCCCTCCTTTCCACTCTCTCTAAAAATCAATGGAAAAATATACTCTGGTGAAGATTAACCAAACAACAACAAAAAAGAGGCTAAAGAAAAGATGCCTAATACTCTAGACTGAATGAACCAGCAGGTTTAGAAATGGGGAAACAGAGTCTCAGGCACAGCAGCTGAATGACGCCATCCACCGGATTGCTACCTGCTCTGTTATACTCTCACTATTAGCCCTTGCAGATGTCCACACCCCCAATAGAAGATGAGATTCTGGCCTAGTCAGTTTTCAAAAGCAATAAGGTGGGGAGGTGGGTAATGTCACAGATCTCAAGATTTATTTTAGTGGTTTTGACATTGCCTCAAAAAATGAGTTAGAATGAAAGCCTAGGAACAAACCAAACATATATAGAAATAAAACATGAGAGAGAGAGAGAGAGAGAGAGAGAGAGAGAGAGAGAGAAAGAGAAAGCACTATAGAGTGGCTCATGATTGGTGAGCTATTTAATAAGTGGTTCTAGGACAATTGACAATTGACATGTACAAAAATGAAATTAGGCATGTATTTCACACCATATTTCAAAAAATATGTCCAGTTAAAAATATAATATGGAAAATAAAAGTTTTAAAAATAAATTATGGGGAATTCTCAGTCTATCTATATTGCAAAAACTGAGGAAAGGGCTGGAGGAAATTGACCCAGATTTGGATTTGGATTTTATTCTCAGTAATAGCAGGATTATTTCTTTCAGAGTATTTGAACTATTGTGCAACTGAATACAGTCTATTTTCCTTAAAATTAATTAAACATAACAAAATATATACAGTATTACTTATATAGAGCAAGAGGAATTAAATATTAAAATATTAACAGTTATCAAAATTTAATCTTTCTAGTTTTCTTAGTCCAGTTTTCTGGAATAAAAATATTTTAATTTTCTTGAGAAAAAATATATTTATATGGGAGGCATGCTATATTATGTAATATTGTATTATAGTAATAAAGTTTTGTGTGTGTGTCAGGTCCATTAGAATATTAGTGTAGAAAGAGCAATGCCCTTATACAAAAACCTGATTTCTGGATTTATTGCTACCTCTTAATACTTGGACCTTGGACAAGCCACTTAACCTCTAAGGCTATTTCCTGCCCTACATACTTCACAAAAAAGGTGCAAAACTCAAATGAGATTATTTATGAAGGTTCTGTAATTTTCAGTATAAATGTCGGGGCTGATTATTGAAAACATAATTGTAATACAGTTCTCAGTTACATATATACATATTTAATTCTGTAGATATTTATGATGTTTTTAAACTGTCAGGATCTTACAAAACATATAAATACTGAATCATAATAAAGTAGCTCATTTATGTAGGATTCTTTAGACCAATAACCAATAGACCATGAATACTTACATTCAAGTAAAATATACTGTTAATGTGTATCTAGCAGAGTTTGAACATTTCATTTAAATGAACAAATTTAGTGAAGAGACTGTAAATGCTGTGATTTTGAACCAAATTATTCGTACAGGTGTTATCTTTGGAATCTCTTAACATTTGGGGGTTTTAAAAATTGTTTTTGTTGCTACTGTTGATAGTTGTTTTGATTTGGTTTGATTGGATTAAAAAGAAATTTACTTACGATTTACCTTTGGAAAGGAAATATTCTGGTATCCAATGCACCAACCGAAAGCTCAACTTCATCCCTAAAAGGAACTGATATAAAATTTTGGATTCCACTTTTCAAGAGTTTTGAGCAATAAGGATTGATATAGGCCCCGATCCCTCTTCTAATGACCCGGCATTCTGCTGCTGCTGCTCTGAGATGCAGGTGAATAGAAACCATACAGCTACTCTTTTCTTTCCCAGGAATTTATATTTAGTGTGTGACTTTTCTCTTAGTTTTTACATTAATTCTGGAGAAGAAAAAGAAAGGACCTATAACTGTAAAAAAAAATGTAAATTCTTCTTTTATGCAATCAAACACCAAGAAGAGTTCTCTAAAAATAACAAAAATTCCATAAATAATTACTGAATAAATGACACAATCATAAAAATTAAGAATCGCTGCAAGGGAAGTTGGAAAGTATATGCGAAACTAAAATTTTTCTTAAACTCTCCTTTATTAACTGCTTTTGGCAGAACACATATCGATGAGATAAGATCAGCACATGTTGTTTATGTGTTTTGATTTGATATGTGTGTAGGTCCAACTATTGAAGTGGGAAAAATGATGTTATTTTAACCTTTTTAGTATTCCATCTAAAGCTAACAGTCATATCTACGCCTTAATAAAAAATGACTGACAACAAATTATAAACTATTGATATTACAGTCTCTGAGTACTAATATCCATTAGCCATCCATAGGTAACTTTGACTATTTGATCACATCTTTAAGATAGTAGACTATGTTCTTACTATAATTGAAATACCTAGCTAAATCCACTTTTCTGTTCATTATGCTGCTAAATTTTACAATCACATAAAAACTAAAATGCTTTTGTTTTCCTTATTGGCATAATAATTCAGTTTTCATTTCTTAAAAAAAAAATACAATGAACCCACTCTGTATTATTTAATAACTCAATTGACCTTGCAAATCCCTTCTCTCTAAAAGTGATATATTTTTTGCACATGCTTTGTGAAAATGGATATTCTTCATTAGTAAAATTAATCACAAAAGTGCATTAATGCAATAACAAACTTGACCTGATTTTGAAAAATATGGGATACTTCTGAGTAAATGTCCCAAGAAATGTGAATCATTTGAACATACCTTCTTGGCAAGCAGTTTAATAATACAATTTTCCCCTTTGCTCCATTCAAAGCTCTACTTCTCTTGCTATTAAATTATACTTTTGGCTCACTGAAGTGTTTATGAATCAGCATTACTTTAAGGGAATCCATCTTCGCTAGCATTGCCTTTAAATATAGAGAGTTTCAGTGAGTAGAAAAATAGTAGGACCATGTAAATCAAGTTTCCAGTATAAATTATTAATCCTAATCTTCTGCTCTTCCTCTTGAGTCCTTGGTGGTTTCACAGGTGATAAAGTAGCCATATATCTCAGTGGACTAGCCCAAAATAAATGCGACATTTATTTAAGATTTCTACTAAATGCATAACGGATAAGCACAGAAGCAGCAATCCTTCGGTTTTGAGTCATTCGAGTATAGAATAACTGGCTTTTGTTCATGTGAAAAGAGCGCAGATGTTTGTCAAAGAAATTAAAAGCCTTAAATACATTTTCTGAGAGGAAGGTTTAAATAAAAACTAGAGGAAGTGAAAAGCTATTGTGGATTGATTTTGTATTGCTAATCCAGTGTTGGCTGCAAAACAGATGTTAGCTGAATAATTTCCTAACTGGCACAGTAAGTAATATTAGTCAGGTATCATATTGAGCCATGCTGTACCCCCAGGCACTGTGCTCT
Organism: Myotis brandtii; assembly: GCF_000412655.1. NCBI lineage: Eukaryota > Metazoa > Chordata > Mammalia > Chiroptera > Vespertilionidae > Myotis > Myotis brandtii. The sequence continues at coordinate 3,433,717 of NW_005370328.1, forward strand.
GTTATTTACATGCATCACTTCATGAAACTTCACTCCAAGCCTACTTGGTAAAATAGCATCATTCCTTCTACAGATGAGGAAGCTGATGGTAACTTGCCTAAGGACACAAAGAGCTAGTGAAGGTCAGAAATGGGGTTTAGAAACCAGAACAATCTTACTACAAAGCCTGTGTCATTCTCGTTATAGCCACTGCTTCTTCCAATGTAAAGATATAGCGTTCAGCCCGACTGGCGTGGCTCTGTGGTTGAGCATTGACCTATGAACTGGGAGGTCACGGTTCGATTCCAGGTCAGGGTACATGCCCCAGTGGTGGGCTCAATCCCCAGGGTGGGGCATGCAGGAGGCAGCTAATCAATGATTCTCTCTCATCGTTGATGTTTCTATCTCTCTCTACCTCTCCCTTCCTCTCTGAAATCAATAAAAATATTTTTTTTAGAGAAAGACGTAGCATTCAACTGTAATGGACATATTGATTGTGATTCATTAACTATGACTTACTAATTATCCTATGCTTTAATAATTTCTCCTTATATTCAGAACATGCTGTAATCAGGTAAATTGAACTTGTGTCAGTATCCAGAATATGTTTTTTTTACATCATAAAATCTGTCTTTTTTAAGAAGGAATTCCACCTGACGTGGAATAGAGAACTGTGTTTTGTTTGTTTGTTTTCACATATTGAAGTCAGTGGAATGGAACCGTGTTATGAACCATGCTTTTGTTGGTAACTCTTATCACCCAAGGACATATATTCAAAATAATTTCCTCTTATGAGTTGCAGATTCAAAAAAGTATTTTTAAAAACCCTTCTAAAAACAAGTCAGCATGAATTTTTCCATTCTCATGCAGTTTCCCTGCAGCTGATTATTTGAAATAGCAATCTCGGTAGAATTTCAAGTTTAGTGAAAGTCATTTTCTCCCACCATGCTACAGAATCCTTCCATGTTTACAGTGTAAAAATCAACTGCTTTGAAATTAGAAACACACTGTTGCCTGATACTTTTTCTGAGGCTGTTAAGAAAACATAATTTGTCATTCCCTCAGAAAATGGTTGCACCAAAATCAAGTAATCTAACAATCACAAAATATCTGTTACAGCTGGTGTCCTGCAGCTCCAAAAACACAAACAAACAACAACAGGCCTGCTTCTTGCACTGCTGGCTGTTGCTCAGAGTTGAGAGTCTGACCATGACCTTGTGGATTTGTTGGGGGGGCGGGGGGTGAGTGGGTCACATGGGAATATAAACCTTCCCTTGCATTAGAGGAAACGCTTAACAATCAGGCGAAACTTATGGTACCCACACAGAACTGGACTTTTACATGCACAGAGCAGCACACCTTTGCCACACCCCCAAATAAAATGATTTCAGAGATATTTAGGAAATTCATTTTGTCAGTGTAACAGAAAAAGGGAACCCTACACCCAAAATAAATAACAATAGTGATCTGTGTTGTGATTGTAAACCTTGATTATTTCTTTAATGTGAATCATGTGAAGATCTCTGGAAGTCTGAGCTCTTTCCAGAGCATAATATATTATGCCATGGTTATTAATCAATAGTTTGTTAAATGAACTATTGCGCATTAGATTGGCTATCTAATCACTGAATAGGGACCATGGAGGGGAAAGGTCAGACAGAGCCAATGTGTTTATAGCCTTGTTACCACTACTCCTGTTTACAGACTGTTCTAGAATGAGCTAGCTAGGGGAAGAAGGAAACACTAGGAAATCTGCCTTCTCCCTGGGAAAGTGTGAACAGATTGGCAGCGCACTACGGCAACTTTGTCATTTCTTTTTCTTAATATTGGCAGACAGTACTGGTATCTAGGATGAAAAACAGCATTCGAGGTACCTTGTTTCCAGAAAGTACCACAAAACAATCATGGAAGCACAACTCATTTGTTTTCCTGAAGTTTTGTTTTTGAAGCCAAGTTCTGATACCTGCTCGTCTCCCTGCCTGCCTGTCGGCTTTCCGTCTTTCCTCTCAACTTCTTTTCTTCCTTTCTAGACAGTTTATTCTAAACGTTATTAGGTGAAATCAAGAAAAGAGGGACTCGCCCAGCCAGTGTGGCTCAATGGTTGAGCGTCCACCTATGAACCAGGAGGTCAGGGTTCAATTCCTGGTCAGGGCACATGCCTCGGTTGTGGGCTCCAACCCCAGTGGGGGTCCTGCAGGAGGCAGCCAATCAATGATTCTCTCTCATCAATGATGTTTCTCTCTCTCTC
>NW_005370328.1:3436135-3474657 GCF_000412655.1 Myotis brandtii
CCTCTCTGTAAAAAATCAATAAAATATATTTTAAAAAAATAAAAAAGACACTAATTTTTGAAAATTATAATTCCATATAGAACTTGCTCCAATATGTTAACTCTGAAAAAAAATGTGGCACACAATTGTCCATGCAAATGTCTCTCAGAAGTCCTGGGGAATAATGAGGTTGTTCGAAAATGATTGTGCGATAATTGTGTCTTGAAGAGTCCAGGCACAGTGGCAGAGGGCTGCTCAGGAGTTCTCATTTAAAAATAATGTTTAAAATGTGTGTTTCTAAATTACTCTAATATTATATCTACCAATTACTGGTACTTATTTCTTTATAGCTTCTAAAATTAATTTATTTTCCCATTACTCTTTTTCTTCTCTTGGCCGGAATCCATGTTTCCTATACCTTTAGACTGTGTAAAGAGATGTATAGCTCACTGAACTCTCTTTCAAGTAATTTCCCTGCCATCTCACGGGGCATGTTTTAAAAGGGTACATTTGCTTACGTAAGTTTCAATATAGTTTGTAGCTCAACTTGGAGAAAAAAAAGGAAATTTTTAAAAGTTCATTTTTAAAAATGAAAAAAATTAATATGAAATACTCAGTAAGTCCTGAACATCTAAGTCAGTGGTTCCCAAACTTATTTGGCCTACCGCCCCCTTTCCAGAAAAAATATTACTCAGCGCCCCCTGGAAATTAATTTTTTTTTAAATTTTAATAGCAATTAAACAGAAAGATATATGTATTAACGTTTCTACCTTTTTCGTAAAATATAGTAAAGAAAGGTGTAAATTAGAAACATTGAAGTTTGAAATTATGAAACTATTTATTGAACTCAGAATAGAAAGGTAATACAAAAAAAGTTAAAACAAATGCACCTGTGGCCATCACCGCCCCCCTGGATCGCTGCAGCGCCCACCAGGGGGCGGTAGCGCCCACTTTGGGAATCACTGATCTAAGTTAAAAGTGTAAATTCCTTAAAATAAATTGTAACCTATCCTAGTATTAGCACAAATGACCTTACACCCTTAAATAATTCAGGATGGGGCCCAAGGAAAGTGCATTAGAGCTACTGATAGCTATATAATAAATATTCCTGTATGTTACACTGCCTTCTTACTAGAGTTGCTTGCAAATGTGTTTTTGGGGTTGAGTGCTCTGTTTGTGCAAATGGAATATCGGCCATCAATCCTACCTGTCTCCTAAGAAGCACATGGCCACCGTCATGCGGCCAAACTCTATTTTGCAGCGAGCTAACTAACAGCGAAGAGTTTGCCCCGTTGTATCAAGTGACTTACTTTGTGTGCAGTATGACAAATACATGATTAATTCTCTTTCTGTATAAAAACTTCTCTGCTTGTGTGGCTTTGAAAGGAAAGGTGCCTTTGAGGATGAATGAGCAGAGATCCATAGAGACAAATAGTCTTGGGGGCAGCAGGTTAACCCACTCAATCAGGAGAGAGCCCGAGCTTCCCTGGAGATGCTCCAAAAAGCAAGAACTCAAAAATAAGGACACTTTTAATTCTTGTGTTCAATCCTAGAAAAGGTCAGTGTTTGCTTTTTTTTGTAATATTTTTAGGTCTAAGTGACCTGGAAAATTAATTGGCATCTTACTATAAGGAGCTCTAGAAATATTTCTAAATACAGAAGAAAACCTCAGAAGCATTTGGGGACATAGTGTTCTTATCCGCTCTAAAAATATTCTACCACACAGTACCCCCCTGAGATGCTTTTAAAACATGGTACTCAAGGGAAAACACCCTCTAAATCCCTTAGCGAGATTTGATAGTGATCTTTTCAGATGAGCGTATTCGTCATGAAATGTTATAATTAGATGTATCATGATTATTACTTTGGATGCAATACGTCCGTTAAGAAGATAAATGCTAAGTTACCTGGCGGGGGCGGGGGGGGGGGAATTAGAGGGATTTCTATTGGGAATCAATTTTGTGTTACAGAAAAAGAACAGATTTCAAAATGAGAACTTGGAACCCAGAAGAGTATAATAGGCAGAGTAAGAACGCCCTTTTGTAAAAGTAGATAGATTCTGAGAGCTAATATAGCCTGTTTGCCAGCCAGTGTGAATATGGGGGGCGGGGGGGGGAGAGAACGAACATTCATTGATTCTTTGGCTGATTCTTGTATGTGCCCTGACAGGGGATGGAACCCACAACCTTGGCCTATGGGATGAGGCTCTAACCAATTGAGATCCCCAGCCAGGGCTACATTCTGCTTTTTACTCTAACCCCTGGGGAGAAATTACATTCCCTTTGCTTGGAATGCTTTGCCCTTTTCCTCTCTTTAACTAACCCATTTCTACTTATCGGTCAAACAACCTTCCTCTCATAAGCTTTAAAAACCCAATTTTTCTCAATATCCCTGTGCCATTGTCTCATGTAACCCTATGAGTGCCTGGCTCTCCCTACTAGACTATAATGTTTGGGAAGGTGTCACATTATGTCTTAGTTTTTTTGCCCCCAGCACCCAATATGTATCTATTGATCAACAGCCCAAATGTTCACTTGTGGGCAAACAATGTTGTTTAATGAGATGTAGATGGATATGACTTCTAGCCTTATGAGCCCAAATGCATCTAATTACTCTGTTTTATAGTCTTGTAAGAATAAAGGAGGTAACTTCCCCTAGTCCAGTGTCTTGCTCTGTAAGCAGTTCATGGCTGCTGTTATTTTCTTTTTCACTACTCAGTTTGTTCTTTAAAAAAATAAAACTGCTTTAGAGAAATATTTTAAATAAAGGAGGAAGTCAAGGACGTAAAATGAGATTAAACCTGGTTTCACTCTAGCACCCAAAACATGTAGGATGACATATGAGTTTCTCCCAAGAGATGAGCCCAAAACATGTCTCCAAGATTTTGTGCCCTAAATTGGAAGAGGAATGCATTGTCTAAATGGACCTGGAGTGATATAGTAATTAACATTTTCAACTACAAATAAAAGGGGGGAAATAAGAGTGGCAAATTTCCAAGGACTGCTTCTTTTAATGTTCTTTGATTTACTCTGATTCTGCCACGGCTGAAGCACAAAGCAGGGAGGAAACCTTCAGGGAATTTTCTAATTGTCTAATTTAATTCAAAAATAGATTTCAGAGTTACTTAATGAGCGTGTGGACCGCGTACCCTTTAGGCTATGTTCCATAAATAGGCTCCTAACTTTGGATTTTTATCACAATTGAGAGACAGTGCATTTTTGGACCACATATGCTTGGATGGTGGCTATTTTTCCCTGACATTCGATTTATGCCATGAGCACCACATTTGGGGGGAGACACTGGGAAATAATTAGTATGCGTTCATGGAGCATGCCCATGGTGATAAAGGATCAGAAAGTCTTGAGGGAATTGGAGGGTACAACCCAGGGAATAACATGCAGGAAATATGATAGATCCCTCCGATATCTGACAAACCTTTGCATAGAAGATGCATTCTCCTTGAGTTGTGTGATCCCAAAAGTTAGAACTTGGAGTTATAAAGTTATAAGAAGTTACATTTCAGCCTGACATATGAAAGAAATGTTAGGTACTTTAAACTCTGCAAATATGATAAAGACTATTTCAGAGAACCTCAATGGTTTACAAACTCTGGCATTCAGAGAGGTATGAGTTGCAAGAAAATATTCACCAGTGAAAGCAATGTGGAACAAATGTGCTGTGTGTGTGTGTGTGTGTGTGTGTGTGTGTGTGTGTGTGTGAATTGTGTGGGGTAGCCCATTAGTATTTGCTAGCTATATTTTCTGGGAAATGACTGGGTCTTATGTTTTTGTGTGTGTGTGTGTGTATTTTTTTTAATTAATCTTGCAGCTAAAATCTATAACCTCAGTACTAGATAACAGTCTAGTGGTGAAGTTCATGAGTTAGAATGATCTGTTTATGGGGTCACCTCTAATCCACAAATAATAGTTAGAATGATCTGTTTATGGGGTCACCTCTAATCCACAAATAATAGTTAGAATGATCTGTTTATGGGGTCACCTCTAATCCACAAATAATAGTTAGAATGATCTGTTTATGGGGTCACCGCTAATCCATAAACAGCAATTCTCTGACTCAAAACACAGCCAGAGGGTTCAAGCAATCTTTTGTTGTCTCATGATCCTAAATGTATACTTTCTGAATCTATCAGACAAGACTTTTGCTTTGTCATCTCACTGCACTCTGTGTTTTGGATTTAATAGACTTGAAACTTCATATCAGAGATTTCACACCCAGTGGAATGGAAATAAAGCAGTATAAATGGAATCAGAATTTTTTTAAAAATTGAAGATAACTCTCACAATGATCACATATAATTTACACCTCCTAAAAGAAATTTTTATTTCAGATCTTCTAATCTAAAGAAACTAGTGTCCCGGTGCATGGATTCGTGCACATTGAAAGGAAATTAATTAGAAGAAATATTTTTTTAAATATATTTTATTGATTTTTTACAGAGAGAAAGGTAGAGGGATAGAGAGTTAGAAACATCGATGAGAGAGAAACATCAATCAGCTGCCTCCTGCAAACTCCCCACTGGGTATGTGCCTGCAACCAAGGTACATGCCCCTGGCCAGAATCGAACCTGGGACCCTTCAGTCCTCGGGCCGACGCTCTATCCACTGAGCCAAACCGGTTAGGGCTAGAAGAAATATTTTAATATTGCTATTCGCCCTTTCTCTATAATGGAAGTGTCAACCAAATTCATGATTGACAATGATAGATCAAAACACATGCATGCAATTAGCACCAGCGAGAGCTTTATATGTACCGTGCACATGCAAGTCAACTTTTATATATATAGAATAAACTTGCTTAATTATACCTGCTTTCTGATTTAGCTAAACTTTTTTTAGCCCAGTGAAGCACCTCAACTTCTCTTTCAGATAATGGTCAGTAACACAGCAGTAAATATTAACACGAAGCAGATTATTATTGTAGATCACGCAGGGCAAAAAAAAAAAGGTAAAATATTTAACTGTAACAGTGTTTGACTATATTCTGTTCATGGAGAAAACCTGAAGTCATTTTCAAGGTCCACCATTTCTTAATTCTTTTCAGTTGGGTCAAGTTTCTAAATGTTCTAAGTCTCCATTTTTGGGCTAATGAAAAGAAAATAGGATTCTACCAAGTCTCCTATCTACCTACTCCAAAACTTCTGTGAGGATCAAATGAGATGAGGCATGTGAAAACGCTTCACAAATATTTGGTTAAAGTATAAAATGTTTGTACCTGGCTATAAAGCAAGTTGTGTTCCTGGGTTGAAGAAACTCCAAGGAGGCTAGTTGCTAGGGAGAGGAAGCTGGGCGTTGCTACATGACATCATTACCTGGTGTCCACAGCAACCGTTTTCGTACTGGGCTGGGCTGTGGGCCACATTTGTGCCATGGGGTCTTGGCAGCGTTGGCAGCAATTTGGTGGGGTGTTGCTCCGGGGTGGTGGCGGGGCCTGTGTCCCACTTGGGGGAAGCCAAGTGTTGGTTTGTTGGCGCCAGGTCTGTGGTGCCGGCTAGTTAGCATCATGACAGCTCCTGCATTGAGCGTCTGCCCCCTGGTGGTCATTAAGCATCATAGCTACCGGTCGGATAGTTGGACGATCACTTAGGCTTTTATATATATAGATAGTTGAAACATAAGATGGATGCATTCTGATTTTTCTACATCTGAGAGTAAATTAGCGTCTTAATGACATGCAGCACTTTGGATTTTAAACAGATGGCCACATAAACATTGCCATCCACAATAAATAATGTAGAGGTAGCAAAAATGTCCAGACGTTATCTGATATTAATGTCATTTTCATTCAACTTTGTTTTCATATTTCCTACTAGGTTGTAAATATTTCATCAGCTAACATTTATTTTTTATTGAAACAATTACATAACTATTTAATATTTAACACACAATAGAATTGAAATATATAGTTCATTAAGTTTTTAATCCATTTGTGGCTGAGTCTAAGAACTTGACCATGCAAGAGATACTCACATTAATAACTAATGCAAGACTGAAATATATTAGACATCTGTATTCTAACAGTAAAGAGGAAGATAGAAAGAACAAAGCAAAACCCATTTGCATGTAAAAGGGAAAGCTCTAGTGTTATTTAAACAATAGTAATATGCTTGCTTTTGGAAAATCTTTTAGAATAATGCATCATGCTTCCTACTAAATGATGGGAAATATGCAGCATGCATATCACGTTTCCTGTTTCTCCTCTCCCCAAACAACACCACTAATCCTCCAAGGCACTCTGCCTCCAGAACCCAGATGTAGCTTCAGAATATTTCTCACCTTAGTGCTCTAAACAGCCACTACCCATCCATGAGAATTGGCACTCGAGCTAAAATCAATTTGCCTTTCTATTTGCTATTCCAAATGGATGGGTAGGAGCTGGGAATTTATGCTGGGACACTAACATGAATTTAAAGAAGAGCCAAAGCTTGGATGGTGAGGTTGCCTGTGTACTGCAATAGTTGATTTCCCCTAAAATAATCCAATATCTTAAAGGACATCTCACCTATGAAAATGAAGGATATTTGTTGTTGTTGTTGTTCAGCCTACTAAACTCAGACATTGAAAGAAAATCCAAGCCATTTCTAAGCAGTTCAAAGTAAATATTGTTTAGGTCTTCCATAATAAATGAATTACCTTTCTCTTTTTTAAAATATATTTTTATTAATTTCAGAGAGGAAGGGAGAAGAAGGGAGAGGGAGAGAGAGATAGAAACATCAATGATGAGAGAGAATCATGAATTGGCTGCCTCCTGAACTGGGGATCAAGACCACAACCCTGACAGGGAATGGAACCTTGACCTCTTGGTTCATAGGTCCACACTCAACCACTGAGCTACACTGGTCAGGCAATAACTTACCTTTCTGATAGATGTTGTGGGCGAGAGAAAAACAGAAGACAGCTTTCTTCAGAGAGTTTAGAATTTTATTTTAACACCAATCACATGCCAGTCATTAAAAACACTGTAAATAAGACAAACAGTATCCTTCCTCAGGGATCCTACATTTTAGTTGGGAAACAGGAAGCAAGAGAAAAATAATTTTACATAGGTAACAGTGCTCTAAATGAAATTCAACGAAATAATGGAATAGAGAATGAGCTTGGGGTGTAATGTGGCTAAGGTGCTGTGAAAGGCCTTTCTGAAGGGCTAGATGGATGATAAATGAAAGGAATTGGTCTATTATATAAATGCCAATGTTATCATCGTTTGATTGTAACTCCTATTTCCTAGTTTAATCTTAATATTATCCTGGCATAACTGCTTTCATGGAAAGGGGTGAAAGAAGAAAAATCCAGGGAGAGAACATACTATGTGCCAAAGGTATGAGGCAGCAATAGTTCAATTTATGCTTTTGCACAATGCATGGTTTTGCACAGTCAGCAGTCGTTCAAGTTATGCTTTTAATCAGTGTGTCCAGAACTTTCCAACTATGTGCCATGTTTTCAGAAAGTTTGCTTCAGGCAGGACAGATTCATGACCCCATGGAGTACAGGTTGTCATTTGGTGTTTCTCAGTGTAACTATTAAATCATTATCAGTAGGGGTAGATGTGGCCTCAGCTAATAATACTCATCCGACCTCACTGTCCGTCCTAATTCTCTCTCTCGACGTTGGGACAAAAATGTTACTCTTTCTGCTGAATGTCAGTAGTTCAAACTTGGTTCAGGGTGATTAAGCAGCTCTGAATTGTGGACTATTTTCAGCAAACCAAATCCAAGCATTGGAAAGTGTGTAACTACCATAGTTACCGTCTGAAGCAAACTGCCGTCCACAGGTCGAACCCGGTCGGCTGCCTGCTTTGGTCCATAAAGCCTAATTGGAACACAGTCACGGCCACTCATTTACATATTGTCTGTGGCCACTCTCGCTGCGACAGAGTTGAGCAGTTCAACAGAGCCCATACGGCCTGCACCTCTAAAACATCCATTATCCGGCCCTTTGCAGAGAATGTTCTAATCTCCTTGTATGCATGCTTTTGGAATGTTGGGGGACATTTAAAACACCCACACGTTCCATCAAGGCCTTCAGTGATCATTTTAGGTTTGAATGATGCCGGTTCCTATTGTCATCTACTTCCATTCTCTAAACCTCATCTGAGCCAATTCAATTAATTCCATGCTCTAGTTCTTCTTTAACACGGAGAAGCCTTGGCGAGTGAGAGGTGCCCTGTGCTCCCAGCTGGAGGCTGCGGATCTCACTGAATTCAGCGAACGGAGACCCATCCATCCATGATGAGGATTTGTTGCTGCTCAGATTTGCAATGTGGGGGTGATTTGTTGCATCAGATCATTTCTGAGAACCGGACAGGCAACTGCAAATCTTTATTTTCCCATTGGAACATTGCCTTAAGGGATTCCGCACAGGGAAGACATATCGGAAGGCAGTTGTCAGACCTGGAATTCAACCCTTATTTCTTTTTTTAAAAAAATATTTTTATTGATTTCAGAGAGGAAGGAAGAGGGATAGAGAGATAGAAACATCAATGATGAGAGAGAATCATTGATTGGCTGCCTCCTGCAGGACCCCTACTGGGGGCCAAGCCTGCAATCCCGGCATGTGCCCTGACCAGGAATCGAACAGTGACTTCCTGGTTCATAGGTCAAAGCTCAGCCACTTGAGCCATGCCAGCTGTGCTCACCCCTGATTTCTTACTGCACTTCAACACACTCTTTACAGAAGTTTGGCCACTTGAATGGCCTCAAACAATATTGTGTCTCTATATTTACTATGGGGTGCATTAGAATCCTATGAAGTCCTAAATTATAGCATTTACAAATGGGATTACTTGGCTAAACCATTTATTTTTTCTTTGTTGAGAATGTTTCTGCCATAGTTGAGTCACTTTGCTAATTAGTTTAATAAACTGATTGTAATTAATGTAAGGTCCTATGATAGGCATTTTGTGGGATAAAACAAAGATCAGAATTATTACCATTTATCCTGTTGTTTGTGACAACATGGGTGGACCTTGCTAAGTGAGATGAGTCAGACAGAGAAAGAGAACTATGGTAGAATATCACTTATATGTGAAATCTAAGAAAGTCAAACACAAGAAACGGAGAGTAAATGGTAGCTACTAGGGGCTGGAGGGTGAAGGGTAAGATGGGTTTGGTTTATGGGTACAAACTTGCAATGAGTCATAAATAAGCCACAGAGATCTGATGCACCGCATAATAAATATAGAGTAACAATATTGTGGCCTAATTATGTAATGTAATAAATATTGTTACAGCAATCATATCACAATATATAAATATATCAAAGTAACATGTCCTACCCTTGAAATTTACTCAATGTTATATATCAAATTTATTCAATAAAGAAAGAGAATTCCTGCCACCAAAGAAATAGCATACTAATTGTTTTGCAAAATAGCCACCAAAATGTTGGCAGTATTACAGGTGCTTCAAAAATGTGTATGCAAAACCGTAATGTTCCATGATGGAGAAATCACTCCTGCACAAACATTTATGAATTTTGCTTGGTTTTATAAAATGAAGAGTTCAATGATAATTGATTATAGAGTACAAAGTATTCCAGGCCTACAATCACTTTTTTTCATTTATTCGTCTAACAATCATTTATTGAACAATTTTCATATGTAACTTCCATGCCTGGCCACACACCAGCAGTGATAAACCAGAGTCTATGCTAATATCCTTAATAGAGTTCACTGTCAAATTGAGGTATTGGTCAATAAACAAATAAAAAGAGAAGAAGCCACGTGCAGTGGATGAGAATGTAGCTAAGAAGGGAAGTATCAGAAACAAAAAAGGGGGCAAATTGGAAAAAGACTTAATTCTGTGGAAGTTATGTTTGTTGCAGACTTTAAGAAATTGAACTTGTAATATTACATTTGTTCAACAATTACAGATACTTCTACCGAAACAAAGATATAATTCTTTATCTTGTAAAAAAACAGTTCATTTTTTTTCTGAATTTCATTTGTAATTCATTGACATTTTGTTGGACCTTTGACCTTGTTGATTACTTCACGGCATTTCTGTTTTTAATAATTTCTTTTCGGTTACTTTTGATATTCAATATAACATTAGTTTCAGGTAGACAGCAAAGTGATTAGACATGTCAGTACCTTGTGCAGTAATCTCTTTGATTGGCCTATTCCCCGACTGGCCCCATACATAGTTATTACAATTTACTGGTTACATTCCTCCTGCTTACATAGCATTTCTTTTAAAATGAAAAATCATGGCCCTAACCAGTTTGGCTCAGTGCATAGAGTGTTGGCCTGAGGACTGAAGGGTCCCAGGTTTGATTCCGGTCAGGGGCATGTACCTTGGTTGTGGGCACATCCCCAGTGGGGTGTGTGCAGGAGGCAGCTGATCGATGTTTCTCTCTCATCGATGTTTCTAACTATCCCTCTCCCTTCCTCTCTGTAAAAAAATCAATAAGATATATATTAAAAAATGAAAAATCATGGTCATTATTTTAAATTACATATCTCAGACTGTTTTGAAAATTCAGACAGCATATTCATTAATTTAACAGAATTTTTAAGCTCCTACAGTGTTCAGCCCAGCAGACGTGGCTCTGTGATTGGGCATTGACCTATGAACCAGGGGGTCATGGTTTGATTCCCAATAAGGGCACATGCCTGGTTGCAGGCTCATCCCCAGTGGGAGACCTGCAGGAGACAGTCAATCAATGATCCTCTCTCATCATTGATGTTTGTATCTCCCCCTCTCCCTTCCGGTCTGAAATCGATATAATCAATAAAAAATATATTTTTTAAAAATTTCAAACTCAGAGTTGACAAATTCAATTTATATTTTTAAAAGATAGTTCAGCGACTTCGTGCAGAATGCAGTTGGGGAGAAGGTACAAGTGGAGAAACATGGAAAAGTACTCAAATAGTTATAGTGACCCACAATTTATCAGGTATTAAAATATGCAAGTTGATATTTTATCGTTAGATTTACACAGTAAGTTTGTAATAGCGCCTGGATCATTGGTTCCTTTAGAAGCGATTATGACTTGTATTTATCATGGAACCGCAGAGTATGAAATGCATAAGCTAGAAAAACAGTGTTAAGATGTAAATAAAAATAGAACTTGGTTATATAAGAAGTGAAGTGTTAAATGAGATTTGTAACTTTGAAATAGGAATTCATAGCAGCCTCTACTAGCTGTATGATCTTCCCTAATCCTATCACCATCCCAGTTTTTAAAAGAATAGAATTATAGCGCTGTACCTTCCCTCATTAGTACTCATCGCTGAAGAACTGCCTGTAACCTTTTCATATTACAGAGGCATGGATTTATGGCATGATTACAGCTGTTTTTAAATCAAGCATTTCACTTTAATATTTGTAGTAAAAAAAAATCCTCTTTGCTCTTGATGGATTTCCCATCCTGCTCTACCTACAAAATAAATCAAAGATGTTTTGATATTGGGGCTCTCCTAACAGTAATCCAGAGCATTTGAAAAATGGTAGCATAATATTACTAATTTTTTTGGCTTCCTATTAATAACAAAAGCTATGTAATGATCGTGGATTTAAGGCCCAGACTACAACGCGTAAATGGAGCTTGAGCCATCATAAATTATGCTGCTTCTTTCTATGCTCCTGTAGTTAAGAAGTCCCCAACATGCCCCTTATAAATCTTTCTCTTTGGGGCTTTCCTATGTCACAAAGCTGTGTGTAAGCACAGCTTAAAAGGTTATCCATTGGAGAAAATATACCTTTTAAGAACATCCAGGAAAAGATTGCAAATAGGCCATTTTATATTTATGGCCTCCCTCGTAACAAATGGCGCTATTGGAATTCAATATTGAAAACGGAATTTAAATAAATGTTGCCAGCGGCTGTGAAAGGGCTGAGATGTCACCTCCTTGCACAGACTATCTTGAGAACATGAACCGGGGTCAGAGTTAAGAGCTCCATATGCTCCCGGCACAGACAGCAGCTACGTAGCATCTCAGTGTCTCTTCCATGTCCAGCCACCCTGAGGAGCAGTATTATGAGAAACAAATAGAAAAATATTCTAGCCCGGCCGGTGTGGCTCAGTGGTTGAGGATCAACGTATGAACCAGGAGGTCACAGTTAGATTCCCAGTCAGGTCACATGCCCAGGTTGCAGGCTCAATTCCCAGGAGGGGGCAGGCAGGAGGCAGCTGGTTAGTGGTTCTCTCTCATCATTGATGTTTCTATCTCTCTCTCCCTCTCCCTTCCTCTCTGAAATCAATAAAAATATATTTAAAAAAAATATTCTACACTCATGGTGGGCTCACTCCCTAGAGGAGAGTTGGGAACATATTTATTTCTTCCATTTCAAAGGAGTATAGTGGAAGTCAAGGCTGACTTAGGTCTAGGTACATTCTTAAGTTGGAATCTCAATGGATTGTTTTTGTATAAAATTGAGGTAAACATTTCTGCTGCTGGGGAAGAATCAGGACCAGGCAGTTCACTGAGGTTGCCTGACGCGTGTTATTTTAAGGATTTGACCTACCACTGTACTTTTCTGTCCAGAAGTGCTTTTACAAACACCTGGAAATCATGACAAAATATTTGAAGACTCTGAGAAAAAAAGAAGATAAACATTTGAACTTTGTCTTTCTAGATGCTTCTCCCCCCCCCTTACACTCGGTAAATACAACACAGAAATAAGATTAAATCAAGTTAATAAAGATGCTGTTTTTTTGAGGTTATAAAAATAATAATATTCATTTTAGAAAAAATTTTAATTAATCATAGTAATTTTGAAAACCCAAAAAGAAAAATTGGTTAACCATACCCTAATTACTTAAAACATCTACTGTTAATAAGATTGTCTAATATATCTATCTCAAAGGAATATATAAATGTAAAGATATAAATATAAAATATATTTATGTATGCATATATATATAACATTTTAAATAGATTATATGGAATAGTATTGATCCTATTTTGATTGTATCATCTTTTCATAATTAATACGTCATTTCATATAACACTTTCACATTTTTTCAAAAACATCATTTATTTGATTTTATGTGGATATATAAAAGAATGATTGAAGTAAACATTCTGTATTTTCCTACCTATACTATTTTATATCATTACTAGGTATTTTTTATTATTTTTAATACTTTTTATACTTTGATATTAAAATAGCTGATCATTTAATGTGAAATACATTTCAAACACCAAAGCAAATAGACACATTATTATTATCTAAATACTAATAAGACTTAAATAATTTAGTAAATAAACAAGTTATTTGCATGATTTTTGCTTACTTTCTATATGTAAACAAATTTTGATGTAGACTAGCTTTTTTTAAAAGAAAATTTTAAATTGTTTCTCATTTTGAAAATATAAAATATTTATTAAATATTTTTTGTTTTATCAGCATAGAAAGAGGAGCAATTAAAGATAATTGAGTAACAAGATCTGAAAAATAATTGTGATCATAAGTGCATTTCAGACAAATTCAGGGAATATGGGAATAATTGTGTTTGAGGATAAGAAAACGGGTAAGAAGAAACGTGAAAGTAACGTCTCATCTTGATTCATTTGGCAAAACATCAAACAGATGTGAGCAGACTTCCAGTTTCCAATTAGAATTTTTTAGACACACTTAAAGAAGATAACCTGTTTTGTTTTTAATTAGTTAGAAAGCCATTATTTTGGTTGAGTTGGTTTGTATGGTAAAACATTAAAGGCCAGTCATTTTGTGTTACAAGCTAAAATGATTCCTGCCCTCTGAGTAGTTCCGTTGTTGATGAAAAACATGTTCAAATACTATTCTTATCGAATAATTAAATGGTTACATGTAAATCAGGTAGGAGAAACCATATGCTACAATAATTTCACGACTAGTTCCTCTGAATAACTAAGTGGAGGTAAGCCAGAGGGAATTCTCCCATTGGGTTTTATTTTTAGTAAGAGCACGAAGCATTTCATTCTCGTCTTGCATCCTATGAACACCTAAAATAATGAGAATATGCTTTTGGAAAATAGCGCATGCAGCAGCAAATAATTTTTAATTAAATTGAATTGAATATAACTTTCTGTGCTGTGAATCTTTGTGTGATAAACATGATAGCCCAAAGCCATCACAGACAAATCCCAGTAATATGAGTGCCAGGAATTTTATGAGTCGAAAGGTCCCTTTGTGATTTAATCCTGGTACAACATGTTGCATGGGTGGTGGAAGGAGATTTGCCTGTGTGGACTCAGAAGATCCTGGGTGACCACTTTTGGAAGCAATTCCTGGCTCTAGACTCACTACATAGGACAGGGTGGGGTCCCCTCCTGCCCCATGACACCGTGCCTCTATTACAGTACACATCACAGTAATTCATCTTTCTCTACCTTTGCTGTCTGCAGTGCCTTGAATAAAAGGACTTTACCCTTTGTTGTTGCTTAATGCTATTTTATGTAGGTTATAGAAAGCATAAAATCACTGAAATTCGCAGTGGTGAATATTTAACATATAAAGGGACAAAGAATTAAGGCAGGTTCAATAAATCAGATCACATATAACCATTTGCAAGAACACAGGAGTTCATTCATATGGAATTTATGTTAGACATATGGGATTTGGGCCTCTTTTTTTTATCTCTATGGCTCTTATGTATCTCATTTCTATAGCTAGTAGAATTAAAGAAAAATCCAGTATTTAATAGGATTCTGGGTTTGGACTTTCTAAGTAAAATAGAAAGAAGAAAAAAACATAGTTATCTTAGTTTCTTAAACTGGAATGTTAGCTTTCATATTGTACCTAGACTAAAATCTACCCCATAAAACGATGAAAAGAACCAGATCCCAAAGCAACAATGAAATGAATCTGTCCAATGTCGCCATGCCACACTTTTATGATGGTTTTGTAATTCGGGTCCAAAATACTTTCTAGATAACAAGAAATCCATCACGCAGATGAGGTTTATTGTTGTTTATGTTTTATTCTTTCCAGCTGTGAGGGGGGAATGTTTTATCCTCTGTGATCCCATGACTATTCATGTATTCCAAATATATATTGAACGAACTAATTCTCCAGATGCCATGACTAGATAGAGCATCTGTCACATGATGTGACAACATATATGGCAGTGTCAGTCATGTCACTTCCACGAGTTGGAAATCAGAAAGCCTTTCATTTCAAGGAGGAAAACGGAAGCAAAGGTCAATATCATGAAAATATTTACATTTGGCTCTTGGATCTTGGCAAAAATCTAGGGTTGTGAAGAGTGAGAAGATGCAGGCTGGTATGTGTGGACTAAGTGAAATAACATGTCTCCCAATAATGTACTGAAAATGCAAGGAATTTTCAGAGTCTCTAGAGAGCAAAGGAAAAGAAGAAAGTAATGTGTCTCTGTAGCTTCAAAACTATTCCGGTGGGGAGGACTGAAGGATTTGCTATGTGGTGGTGAAAGATATGTAGTAAAGATCGATTGCAGAAGAAATGGGGACGTGGGAATGCAGAGAACAAGCATACTACCAGCTTGTAAAATGTTCTAATGCGATAAAGAAGACAGACATATAACTATGCCCATGGTTAATTGCCAGGAAGGCGAAATTTAAGGTGTTACAGAGGCATATAAATTGAGGATTTGCATTAACCTTCTTTTTACATGGGTAGGAAAGAACTCTAAATCCTTGCAAAGGTAACATCAAACAAAGGCTTGAAAGATGAGTGCAGTGTCAGAAAGGGAAAGGAGAGAGAAGGGCATGTGAATACTCTCAAGTTACAGAGAACATGATATTTTCAGGGATTTAAAATAGTCTGCTAAGAAAAAAATTAAAATAAAGGGCAGTGGAACTAATAGGCAATTATAGCAAGGTTGTAGGATATAAGGGTAATGCAAATATAATTTCTTTCTTATATACTGCGTCGAGGAGCAATTAGGGTTTGAAATTAGAAGCACAATATCATTTACATTAGCACCAAAACAGGAAATTGTTAGTTATAAATCTAACAACATGTGTACAAGATCTACTTGAGGAAAAACAAAATTCTGATGGTAGACGTCAAAGACCTAATTAAATGGAGAGAGATTCTGTGTGGGTGATTAGGAATGCTAAGTATTCTCAAGATGTCAGTGCTTCCCACATTGATCTATAGGGTTAGCACATTTCCAGTCAGAATCCCAGCAAATTATTTTGTGGCTATTGACAAACTGATTCTGCAATTTAAGTGAAAAGGCAAAAGACAGAACAGCCAAAAGCACAAAGTTGATACTACCTGATTTCAAGACATTATATATAAAGTTACAGTGATGGAGACAGTGTGGTATTGGCAAAAGAATAGATAAGTCAATCAGTGACACTAATAAGTAGCCCAGAAATAGACCTACGCAGATATTGTCAATTGATGTTGTAGGGTAATTAGATTTCCTAATGAGTATGGGTAACAGTTCATGCAATCAACATTGAGCGTCATATCAGCTTTGAAGACAAGCATTATGCATAAATATACACACTTATTTCTCTGCTGTCCTAAGGATTTATTAAAAAAACAGAGTATTTATAAAATAAATAACTACTGCTACCTCTTCGGTGCCTTGTGCTTTTTAAATTTAGCATTTTAATTTAAATTCCATCTTCCACTATGTGGACTCACAATTATAAATGTGCCAGATTATATTAAAAACACAAGAGCCCACAGTTTTACTTTTTAAAAACTAGATCTAGGGAAGGAAAATGAACAAAGAAACTTCGTATCATATGACTATCCTTAAAATAGGTTTTGTTATTTTAAAAAATATTCTTCACAATTGAAATAAAGCCATCAGATAAAGCTGGAATCGTGATATATGATGGTTCTTAAATGTTCCATAACAAAATGATCTGTATCTTTTCACTTTAATAAGAATTAGTTTCTGGAATGTCTGAAAGTTGGATATGTTTTATGACTTTCTACTTAATTGATAATTATAAAAGACAATAAAACACTACCTATTTCAGCCTTAAAAATAATAAAAGTGAAAGTATTCCAATCTAAAATATTAGCGAACAATTTCTGTTATATCGTATGTACCAAACTTAACTGGAGTACAAAAAGGCACTGATTTCAGAAAAACGTTTGAATTTGCCCCGAAAAACATGAAAAATAATCTTTGCACATAGATGTAAACATGGAGGCATAGAGGATCATATTTTCAATTTGAAAATAAATGCAATAAGAGCAGGATATTACATTTTCAAAATATGATGACTCTTGTACACTTGGCTGACTTGTAGCGTATAGCCCAGTTTTGCCATTTGATTACGGTTTCTCTCTCTTCATACTTCACATCACCAACACCCAACAAGCCGTCCAACAAACAGACCACATCTTCTCTGACATAATTCTCTATTTCAGGTCTGTAAAGTGTGCTAAATACTTTTGTGGTTCCCAGATATTGTCATTAAAATATTGATCGGTTCGATCAAGTTGGCTTTAAACAGCTGAAGATTTAATGTGATAAAAAGAGTATCTACATAATTCACTTGTTATAGGGGTCTCCATCAGGCCTGTGGGTTGATAGACAGGAAATGGTGAACCCCTCAAAGAAAGATCGTCATAATATGCCAAGTTCTTCTGTGATCATATAGTCATTTTGTACCAAAAAGCCATAAGCCAGATTTTTTAAGTTTGAACTTTTTAAAATTCAGTTTTAATATTTTTTGGTTATTGATGTTGTTTTTGTATTTTCAAAGGGTAAATGAAAGAAAGGCAAGTGTGGATGGTGCTACATCTTTGGTTAACAACTTTCCCTAGTTACCTTGTAGGAATAAGATACCAAAAAAACCCCTGCATTTTCTCCAATATAAAGATATCAAATAAACCTCTGGAACTGAGTCCTGGGAGAATTGTGAGGAATGTATTTCAGTTTGAGCTCCAATAGCAATAAACAAGGGCTTACGTGAAGAAGAAGGAAATAGTAAAAAGGAAGTGTGTTGGCCTTCATTCAAATGTGACCTAGATTCGCCTGCAAAGAAAGTCAAACCAAAAGGAAATTATACCTGTCCTGTTTTGACATCAATCACATCAGACTATTGAGATACGATTTTGTGTGTCATCGTCCAATTTTTTATATATTTTTTATTTTATAAAGATAATTCAGAAGGAAGAAAATCACAATAAAAATCTTACCCTGGCATTGTTTATATTACATAGTCTGTATGTTTTTTCTTATGTTGGAAACCTGGACATATTTCAATTTCAGTGCGAGAAACTTTAGCTTAGATTTACATGTGTGTGTCCATCTAAAGTGTTTGTACATAATATTTTAGTACAAATAATCGACTCTGAACATTTTATCTACTCCCTGCTGTTGGTAACAATTATCAAATACTTTTTATTAGTAAATGACTTCCATGAAATGTACATGCAGATTTATTCTGAACAAAAGCACGTCACTTTCAATATTTTGTGGATTTAGAATTTCTATTGTAATACAAATGATTCACTTAATCATCCAAAAACACTGTGCATATATTTCATGATTACCAAAAATGACATGCATTTGTTTTAACAGAAAAAAAAAGCCTCTTTATAATTTCAAACTCAAAACCTATCATTATAATTATTCATTTGTATTTTTTTCAGTAATGCTATTTATTTTTTTTTCACATTTGGTAATGCTTAGTAAAAGTTTTCAACTGAAAATGCTGAATTCTCCAGTTATGAAAAATATATTTCCGTTCACATATTTGACATATCCCTTTTTTTAAAAAAAATAACATGCAAAATAAAAGCACAAATACAATCTGGTATTAGTAGTCATCATCATTAGTTCTTTTCAGCATAACTCCCCTCATTATGTTCCTGAATTAAATTCTAAGCAATAATGGAAGAAATCACTATTCATTTATTACTAAAGTTGGCCATCATTTTCTTTTGCATAATTAGTTTCATACATTTGAACACTAAATTTGACCATGCTTAAAAATAGTAATTTCATTAAATTATTTTCTCAGAATTGGAAGTGTTTCTTAATATTACGAAAAGGAATTGAGCATCTGAAACATAAACATGAGATAGTATCAATATGTGGGAGGTATGCTTATTGTAGAACATGTTTTAAACAATATTTTAACGTGATTATTATGTTTTTCTAGAAAAAGAAAACAGATAATCAAATATTCACTCCTATACCTTCTTTTAGAAATGAATAAGAACTTTTAAACAGTTGAAATACAAGACACAAAACTTTCTATATTTTCCATCACATAATTTTTTACCACCTTTTAAAAAACTACAATTGAATTACTAAGCTCTGAGGTGGTAGTTTAAATCATTTTAAATCTAATTATGGATTGAAATTCAAAAATATTGAAGGAAGTAAAATAATCCCTCCTAAATGCAATCAGAGTACATTAAAATGATGAAAACGTATTTCTAAAAGTGTCTTTCAAACTGCCAAAGGCATCTTTACTTACAAATTATTCTTGTGTTCCAAACAGTTCTCTCTACCCGAAACCCTATGTTTTCCAATGACACAAGTAATTTTCATTCTTTTTTCCATCACTTCAGTCATTATTCTGATGGTGTTTATATAGTTTCATGGTCTTAGACTCTTCTCTGGGCCCTACTCAGAAGCATGCCTATAACTGTCTCAAAATCAATATATCTGGAATATTTTCTTCTCTTTCAAATTCAAAATACCTAATAACCACTCATTCTCTCTTACAAGACGCCTGAGACTGACTCATTATTCATTCCTATTACCACCAGTCTGGCTAGTTCTCATTATATCCCATTCGTAATACCTCTACTATTGATTGCAAATATGCTGTTTTAATGTTGAGTATGTCCTCTTTCTAGAGCAGTGATGGTGAACCTTTTGAGCTCGGCGTGTCAGCATTTTGAAAAACCCTAACTTAACTCTGGGGCCGTGTCACATATAGAAATTTTTTGATCTTTGTAACCATAGTAAACAAAGACTTATATTTCTGATATTTATTTTATATATTTAAATGCCATTTAACAAAGAAAAATCAACCAAAAAAATGAGTTCGCGTGTCACCTCTGACACACTTGTCATAGGTTCGTCACCACTTCTAGAGCATGCTGTGCTTCCAGATTAATTTTCCAGAATTGGTGTGTTCATCATCAAACTCTCTTGGTCAAGAAAATAACACTACTGATGCCTGCCTCTGTGAACAAATCAGTGAACTATTCAAAAATGACCGATTAGTCTCAGTGTTTCTATCAGGATTCATCTCCTCTCATGAACAAATCAGTGAACTATTCAAAAATGACCAGACAATTAGTCTCAGTGTTTCTATCAGGATTCATCTCCTCTCATCATTTGATGCTAATGACTTGCTCTAAAGACTTGCATTCTTTGAAAATTAAAGACACAGCCTGGCATAGAGTTAGTACCTAGACTTAGCTGAGGCCTGTCTGCGGGTCTCCCAGGTTCTTTGGGACCAGAAGTGACTTGTGATGATGTCAATAAGAGTTCAAAGGGATTGACTGACACCAAAATGGATTGGTTGACATTTTTGCTTTTGAGGTATTCTGGACAACTTTAGAACTAGCTGTTAGTAATCTAATTGTGATTTTTTCAATGCCAGATTTAGAAGTTTTACCAACAACATTTATTAGAGTTTCCTTTACATTCATGAAAAATATTTATTTAGGTAACCGTTGGCATTTGACTAATGTTAAATATACACTCCGAGCTAAAAATAATGCTAGTATAAGCAGTTCTTGGTCATTTCGGGGTGACGGTGCTCTGAGTTTCAAAGAAAGATAGTTCCATTTTGTTCTACCTTAATGCATTTGACCACTATGCTGAGTCCCTGCCACCCACTTACCTACATTGTGGACATCATATCATCCCGGGGTAAGAAGTAGACACTGCCCTATTCACACAGCAGCTTTTATTTCTAACACGCATGCATTGGCGAAAATTTGAGGCCAGGTAGCAACTATAATCCTGCACTTTTTCTTCTATTCTGTGCTTTTATTTTATGCGTCTGTCTTTTTTAGCTTTTCACATTTTTGTAATGCTCAGTTCCTCTCACATGGATGGCAAAAAAAAAAAAAAAATCTCAGTCTCTTAAATGTCTCAAAATTCACACTTTCATGGCAGAATTTTCCTCTGGAGCCTTTTTTAAATTTATTTTTCAGGGTTTATTTTATCAGTAACATTTGCTCTTGCCCTAGTGGTTCTCAACCTTCCTAATGCCGTGACCCTTTAATACAGTTCCTAATGTTGTGGTGACCCCCAACCATAAAATTATTTTCGTTGCTACTTCATAACTGTAATTTTGCTACTGTTGTGAATCGTAATGTAAATATCTGATATGCTATATGTGTTTTCCAATGGCCGTGACCCACAGGTTGAGAACCGCTGCCCTAGACAAAAGCAATTAGATTATGACTTGTCTTCGCTAGACATTCTGCTTTCCAGTAACTACAGTTAAAATACCTACCCCGGCTTCCGAAAGGAGTCGCTTCTCATTTTTATACAAGCATGGCCTTTCTCTGCGTGACCTTCTCTTCGGGACACCTTTCATTATTCTGCGTGCTCTGAGATCTGTGCTGTGAGATGCATGTGGACTTAGTTTCTGATCTGAACTTGGATGGATGAGAGCTGCCTTCCAATTGGTAGAATCTGGGGGTGTTTCTCTCCTCCATGAAGACTCTTTCGGTCTTGCATGTATTTCTATCTTGTTGCATCAGCCTGACGTTTGATGACTAAAAAAGCCTCAGGTCACCCGGCCGGCATGGCTCAGTGGTTGAGCATCGACCTATGAACCAAGAGGTCACAGTTTGATTCCCAGTCAGGGCACATGCCCAGCTTGTGGGCATGGTCCCCAGTTTTGGGTGAGCAAGAGGAAGCCGGTCAGTGATCCTCTCTCATCATTGATGCTTCTCTCTCTCTCTCTCTCTCTCTCTCTCTCCTCTCTCTCTAAATCAATAATAAAAATATATATATATTAAAAAGCCTCAAGTTCAGCACCTTCACTAATGCAGGCACCATGCTGATTTCATCATTTTAAAATGACCAGTATGACAAGCTGAAAATCCCCCTGCTCTGAATCATTTCCAAAAGTGAATGAATTACTAAAGGATTATTTGTGCAACCACCTAATTTGGTGACGCTAATTAAGCTTAAGTATTTCTTGGATATTTACTAAGTACTGATTATAAGTATAAAAAAGGCCTAAATCCTCGGCTAGACATGTTGGATTAATCTTGATAATTGCTAGTATCCAAACTTCTTTTTTTATCTTTACTCCTTAAAAAATATTCCTCTAAAATTATCAGCAATATTAATATCCAAAGTATACTAGATGTATATTTTTGTCAGACATGCATGAAATGCATAATCTTATTTTAATGCTCTAATCACCCTTTGAAGTAAGAACTATTATGATTCCCAATTTACATATAAGGCAACAGAGGTCTAGACATGTCATCTGTCCAACATCCCCAAAACACTCTGATCTACTTCAATGAAAAAAATGTATGAAGATAAGGTTTTTGTTGGCTTGGTTCAGTGATGAACCCCAAAAATACACTGCAGTACTGAAACACAAATGGAATACATTAAATATTTTTTTAAATGTGCTGGACATTCTTCATGTGTTCCTTCAGATACACGCTCCACCATTTCTTCCTGTTTCCCTGTGCCCTGGGGAGGGATATGGGTGACTATGTGAACTGCATTAACTCCCTTGCTTTCTAGTTTCCTTCTTTGGGGACTCGGCTAATAGTATCTCTGTCAGAGATCTAGGCCCCCATGACGCTGTTCTATGGCTTGGTTTGTGTGACACTGCAGCTACAGCGGTGTTTCACTCTCTATCACAGGCGGAAGTGTTGTTTAGAGCCCTGGGCAGGACTCTGGAGGGGAGTGGACTCCACACCTTGAGGGTTTCGAAGCAAAGTGGTACCGTCCTCTGAAATTACTATTCTCCTTTTATAAAACAGCCCTTGGCTTGCTACGGAGCCTTACTAGAAGCTGAAACCTTGACAATGAGCCAAGACGTTACTATGGGACATGAGATGTGAAGCATGAACTGTGTGCTGTCTAATCCAATAAACTATGAGACTGGGCAGCATCCTCAGCATCATTCCATCATCAAATGGAGCTTAAAGAGATTCTGAAGGGATAAGTAAGTTACATGGTCAGATGGTTCAGATGCCCATGACCCCTAAGCAGGCTACATTGCCTCCACTCTCTGAACCTGCACCTGGGGACTCATAAGATGTTCCCCTGGAAAAGGTTGACTGAGGAAGATAAAAAAAATCAGGTCTGATAAAAAAAATCAGGTCTGGTTGACAGCTGGTTCTGTACCTGAGCTAGCTCTACTTGAAAGTAGCTGACTGTGGTATTACACGCCTCCTCATGGTCACCCCAAAGAAGACTAGGCCAGAGAGTTAAGGAGTGTGCCCTGCTCTGCATTTTTGCATAGACAAAGATAATCATGAAATGGGTTTACACTGAGTGTTGTCAGACATCTGGAAGGAAAACATTGGGAACATTGATAATAAGAAGGTCTAGAGCAGGGGTCCTCAAACTACGGCCCGCGGGCCACATGCAAATACAAATATTGTATTCGTTCCCATTTTGTTTTTTTACTTCAAAATAAGATATGTGCAGTGTGCATAGGAATTTGTTCATAGTTGTTTTTTTAAACTATAGTCCGGCCCTCCAACGGTCTGAGGGACAGTGAACTGGCCCCCTGTTTAAAAAGTTTGAGGACCCCTGGTCTAGAGGAGAGGTATGTGCTAGACTTCTCTGAATGGACACACAGTGTGAAGATATTTGTGTTCCACGTGAATGCTCACCAAGGAGCAACCACAAAAGAGTAAAATTTTAGTAACCAGGTTGTTAAGATGAAATTCTATGTAGATATCAACTGAACTTTTCTTGTCCTGTGGAGTCACAGACAAAGGAGTCACAGCATCATGTCGGGATGGAAGTTTTGTGTGGACTCATCAACAGAACGAGGGGACCCCCAGCTGAAGTCATTGGAGAGGCTCAGTGCTTTCTGGCCCAACATGTTGTCATCAATGGGAACACGTTTTCTGTTCACGTCTTCCGTCCACACATGTAATGTCTTTTCCATCTTAACTAAGCACATATCACACACGGAGGTCCTCACCTTGCCAAAGTTTCTCTTTGAAAATGTGGGGTAACCATTCCTTTCTGTCGAATAGATCGTACACTATTTGTTATGATCTAAGCTCCTTGAGTTCGAGAGACCTTATTCGTCCCTGTGATTTCGCTATTTCTTCAACAATCATTTCCTGAATGTTTGCTAAAGGCGGTTGGTACGCAAAGGCCTTTTACAAGATGCTATTTGAAATAAAACATGAGTGTTGGGAGGGAGCCAGCCATGTAACATCATTCTATGATGAGGAAACAAGAAAAAATTGGCCCGGGCCATGCACTGTGGGGATCATTTCCCTTTATTCCCATTTCCATGTTTTTCATCCTGGACTTCATTATTCTAACTGAGTCTTATGATAGTTCCCTAACTGATCTCTTTGCCTTCCTTCGCGCTCTCTATCTCTCATGAGCAGCTTAACATTTATTCATCTGACAGACTTATCTTTTTGAAGCCCAGATTTTACTGTTTAACATCCTTGTTCAAATACTCTCATTACTTTCTCCCAGTCTATCGGATCACATCCAAACTCTGTAGACTACACTGTCATAATAATCTTTCTTTGTTCTCGTGACAATCTGAATTTGCAGCATATTTTTCATACGCATTTACCTTGGCCAAAATACTGTATTCAGTGTTCCTTCTATCACTGCATATTGGAGATTTTACTCATTGTTCTCTTAACCTAAACTTCCTTCTACCTTGCATTTAAGCAAGTCTAAAATATTCCCATATTATAACGACTAATAAAAAATCTTAACCTACTTTAAGATTTCTCCCAAATTGGTAAATTATTTGAAATCACTGTCCCATGGTTTCCATAACCAGAAATAGATAATGAACTACACAAGTGATTTTTAAAAATAGACATTCTAGTAGATACATATACTATAGGGGAAATTTATTAAGTTTATAAGTTTATTTTGTCTAATCACTGATTGATTTTTCTTTTTATGAATAATACATCTAGTAGCCTGGAACTTTAAAACTCACTATTATTAAATATAATTTTATTGTTGATAATATTACAGATATCTCCCATATCTCCCTTTGCCCCCCTCCTCTTAGCCCCTCTTTTTAAAAATTTTTGCATTTTTATTGAATTTATTGGGGTGATATTTTTAGTAAAATTATATAGGTTTCAGGTGTATGGTTCTATAATACATCAACTATATATTGTATTGTGTTCACGACCCCAAGTCAAGTCTTCTTCCATCACCATTTATCTTCCCTTTACCCTCTTCTATCTCCCCCATCCCTTTCCCTCTGGTAGTCACCATAGTGTTGATGGTCCTTTGAAACTAGAGCAAAGGCATATGACCTTTGTCTTCATCAATCAAGGGAAGGAGCAGGTGATTTTAAGTGACTAGGGTAGAGTTTCTGACACCTTTCAACAACTGTAACAGTCCTTTCAAGCTTAGGAAAATGCATATTGCTCCTACGGATGCTACACAGTGAACCTTAAAAAGACATCTGTATTCTTCCCTTTTGTACAAACTCTTCTAAGGACATATACCAACCACCTCCGGGAACTGCGGGGAAGCGTACGACATTTTCATATGGTTCTACTTTGTTTAATTAGAATTGACTCTGAATGAAGTACCATTTTGCCCTCTGTGAAAGTGCCTTGAACTTTCTCCACTCGGATGGATTTCTCAGCTTCGTTGCCAGGCAACCGTGCTTGATTGCTATTTCGCCTCTGCACCAAAAAGACTCAACCGCACCACACGCAAGTTCGCTTTGCATTTTTTAAGCATAAATAATTCTTCTCCTCTTTTTAAAGCAGTTGGATCGTTTATTTCTGGGTTATTGACAGATCTGCTCCATAAGCTATTTATATTTTATATCTTGTCCCCTACAATCTTTCTCTTCTGTTAACTTAGGAAGGTGGCATTTGTCTTCTTGTTGGCTTCTCAGTTGAGCAGGGTTGTAATTGTGTCTTCATTTATTAAGTAAGATCTCAACAACAATCGTAATAGAGGCAAGAGTGAAAAAAAGATGAAATAATTAATTCAGCAAATACCACATTACAGTTCCTCTTTTGGGGACTAGAGATAAAGCAGTGACCAGAACACATACAAATACCTACCCTCATAAAGGTTACCTTCTATCTACTCAGGGTAAAAACATATACAACGTGGAGTAAAAGTAGATTTACAGTTGTTCCTATGGAAAATAAGACAATAATTCATAATGATGCAATCATAAACTCTGTGTTTCATGTACTTAGAACTGTAAACGTACTTTCATCCCACCTTGTATATGAACAAATATGAGAGATCCAAGTTTCATTTGCACCAAGAAAATGAGGAAAGTGCTGAAAGAATAGATGTAGAATATGATGTCCTTGGTGGTGACCAACCATGATTCTCTAAAGGCATGATGGGAAATGTTCAGAAGTTAAACATCGGGTGACAGGAGAAACGGACAGAAAAAAAGGGACACCGATCTTCAGGGACAATCAGATCCACATGCCGAGGGATGATAGGGAACTTCTGGTCCACTGGTTAGAACTGGCGTATTGTGGAATCAAGGCAATTAGTCTGAATGGTCTCAAGAAGATTCAGAGTTACATTCACATATGCATTTATTGTAGCTGTATATATATATATGAGGCATATTCATATATTCATGCAAACTTACAAGCATAGATACACGCAGTCACAGAAAAGAGTCAATGCAACTTGCAGATTACAGGCTAAAGATGAGATACTGGTATTAATTGTCATGTGTGTGACTCAAAAGTGTTATTCCTCTGGAGTTCCATACACACTTTCCAATGAGTCACCTCTAGCAATAGGAGTCTATTTTTTTAATATGTTTTTATTGATTTGAGAGAAAGGAAGGGAGAGGGAGAGAGAGATAGAAACATCAATGATGAGGGAGAATCACTGATCAGCTACCTCCTGCACACCCCTTACTGAGAATGGAGCCCACAACCCAGGCATGTGCCCTGACTGAGAATTGAACCCCGACCTCCTGGTTCATAGGTCAATGCTCAACCACTGAGCCACCCAAGAGTCTCTTATTAGACCCAGATTTCAGGCTGGAGAGCAAAATTCCCTCACACTCTAGGTAGATCACAATGCTCGATATCATCCTGGTACAGTACTAAACTTGTAGGCCAAAAACTAAAATGCACATGGCTTTTCTATAACATTTTTATTAAGATTTACTTCCTAATAAGTTGATTTATTCATTAACAGAAATAATATAAACTAGAGGAAAACCATAAAAACTCAACCCACCACACTCTCACATTTACAGAGCTTTTTAATGAGTTTTGCTCATCAGCTAATCTCATTTTATTGAGCAAACAATGAATCCTTGTTTTTTTTTTGAATTCTTATATTGAAAAGGAAGAGGACCATTTCATAAAAGAGTCTTGTACTCCTTAATTAAATTATAAATTTCAGTGGTGGTTCATTGTGTGACTCATTGGCCTTTATCTCTCTGGTTCGCTAATTTAAATTGGATTCTCATAAGCGTTCCTGAAAATCCACACTGGTAATTTGTTTGTTATAAAAAATGCAGTTTGGAATAGGATTGTGTAAATGTCTTTATCTCATTCGAAACATAAAGCAATTCAAGTGTTTCAAAAATTCAGAGTCACTGACAGTTTCAGTAAGAATTTTTTTTCTCCATGAGCCTGAGTGAAGACTTATTTTTATTTCAGGATAGTAAGCACTTTAGAGAGTTAGTACTTTATACAAAAACTTTTAAAAGCTATCAAGTTGTCCCAAGATTCCGAACGGAGGGAGTTAGGCCAGAAGGTTCCCTCTGCACTTGAAGTGTGGCTAAGAAAACCATGGGGCGCCATAGGCATTATGACATTGAAGCTCAACTGTAGATTTAATTGTTGGCTGCTTTTGCCAGAATTTTTTTTTTATTTAGTACATGAGAGTGATTTAACCAGAAGGAAATTTATGACTTTTAAAAAAACATACTTTCACATCCTCAGGGAATCTAGATAATATTTTTGTGTATCTAAAGGTTGGGGCTGTCATAGAAAGGATCTGACTAGGTCTTTCGGACGGGCCATTTACTAGTAAGTTTCAAGTTGCAGAAAAAGAAGTGAAATAAGGGCTCTTGTTTCTGGAACAGAAAAAGCAACAACAACAAAAAAACTCAGAGAAATGGAGGGAGAAGAAGAGTTTTAGCATCTGGGGGCTCAGAGGCAAGGATCCCATCCATCTCTGGGAGGACCCTGATCCATTTCATTCATTTGAGGCTCCTAGAGCACCACGTCCAGTAGATGAGAAAAGGTGTCCCTGTGAGGAGCCGAACTCTTGTTGGCAGGATCCATGGTGAATAAAACGTCTCAGCTCAACGCTCTACCCAGGAAGGGTGTTTGCACCTAATTCTTGAGAGACATACTTATCTGCCTCCATCCTGGGTGTACGTTCCTAGCAATCACTGAGTTATCTCAAAACTAGGATCCCAAGAATATCTTTGGGGCTTGGAATGATCACGAGTCAAGGCCTTTGGTTACCAGGTGTGATGTCTCCCTGCCTTCACCCAGGTGCTGGGAGCGCTCATGGCTGGGGATAGAGAGCAGCTCCTGTGGCTGGCATGGAACCATTGAGTGTAATGAAAATGGGCACCTAGTCAGCAAATCTACTTTTACACTATTGTTAGTTGCATTCCCTTTCTTTCCGTATCAGCTAGAAATAACAAAAGACAAATATTTCCTACAGATCATGTTGATGGAAATCTCAAAAATGAATATATGCAACCCTAGCCGGTTTGGCTCAGTGGATAGAGCATCGGCCTGTGGACCGAAGGGTCCCGGGCTTGATTCTGGTCAAGGGCAAGTACCTTGTTTGCAGGCTTGATCCCTGGCCCTGGTCAGGGCTCGTGCAGGAGGCAACCAATCAATGTGTTTCTCTCAACCAATCGATATTTCTCTCTGTCTTTCCCTCTCTCTTCCACTCTCTCTAAAAATCAAGGGAAAAATATCCTTAGGTGAGGATTTAAAAAAAAAAGAATATATATGCAAAACACACAACTGAATGTATTCAAAATGGATTGAAATATTTTTTCTTTACTCAGGGAGAATTGCTTGTAGATAGAGATATTCAGCTTCTCAACTCAACCAAGAAGATGAGGGTAGAGTTTGAATTAGGCTTCAACAAAGCAGGGTTTTAATTAGAGCTTATCACTGCAAGAGAGCCTTCTACAACCCCCAGTGGGTCTCTTCTCAGAGGGGCTACCGAGTGTGAGGGATTCCATGCAAGTCAGCACGGGCCACGTTTACAACTTCCTGCATATACATGAGTCCTAGCCCTCAGGAAGAGCGGGATGTTCAGGTCCCTGCGCTGTTTAGTCCCTCCCTTTCCTTCTCTTTGGCCAGATCACAAGGGAGGCCATTGACAATTGTCCAGACCTGTATACTGTCACAATTATACTCAGAGAAACGGCTCACAACATTTCGAATCAGGTCCAACAGAACAGAAAACTGGTTGGACAAGTGATTCTGGAACTTTAACTGTTCTGACAGTAAAGGGGGGAAAGGTGAGGGTGTGGGAAAATAGTACTTCACCAAGGAGGAGAAATTGTTAACACAATTTTCTTCTAATATACAATTCTGAAAGGCTCAAGAGGCAAGCAATGGACACAAAATTACAAAGGAAAAAATTGTAGACTTAAAGATCACAAAATTCTGCAATAGCAAGGTAAATTCCGCCATATTTAGTTGATATAAGCTCCTAACAGAGCCTCATAACAATTCTCTTGGGACAAGTTATCACTCATTTTATAGATTAAGAAAAATAAGCCATAGAAAGTTTAAGGATTTGTCAAAGCTCGTTCAGTTCTAATTATCAAGAAAGCCGTGAAAGTAAAGAAAAATTTTAAATCAGGACAAAATTAAGTATCCACTATTATAACTTTCTATGATAGTTATAATAGTTGAAATGCCTGAATAATATACATGGTGAAAAGCTAGTATTAATGCCCAACACAATTAAATAGCTTGCTGGTTTTCTTCCACTCATTTGCCTTAATGATGATGATATTAATAGTAATAACTTTGGTTTCTTTGGCATTTTACTTTTACAAGTTATTCTACACTTTTAATGCGTGAACATAATCAACAACATAGCAGTCCAGTATTATCATTTTCATTCACTTGGGAAATTAAGCTTGCATCAAAAAGAATCATAACTAGATCATTATTTTATTTCCTTCAATCAACTGCAATCTCCTGAAAGACAGGACCATGATCTTAATTTTTCCCAGAAATAAATAACCACTCCTGGTCATAGAAAAAAATATATATTTGAAAGCGTTGTTCCAATCCTATATAATAAAGAAGTAATATGCAAATGAGCGTTACACGTTGGTGTAACAACCGACTGAGTCATGACTGGATCAGTGATCAGCAGGAGGGTGGGGCAGCGAGCTACAAGCAGGCAGCAGAGAGCTACAGGAGGGTGCAGGGCAGCAAGCTATGAGGGGGGGTGGGGAAGCTACAAGAGGGCGGGGCAGCGGGCGGAGAGCTACAGGAGGGAGGCAGCGAGCTACTGGAGCATGGATTCATGCGCAGGGCTACTAGTTTCATTACAACAAAATTTACTGCAATACTTTAACTGACTCTAAGAGACCACATTTCAAAGTGGTAAGTTTTGTCCCCTTTGTAACCTGAAAATCCTCAGGAATTGGCAGGTCTCTGTACTCTGGGATGTATAGATCCAGAAAGATACAAGGTTTGCTTTTAATGCTTTAGGTATGGATACACATAAGGTACACAAAAAACGTGCAAGATCATTTTTAACGTTACCAGATTCTACCCCTTGTCAGTTTTATGCACTTGCTCAAACAACAGCACCAGCATTTATCGGTTAACTTAATGCATTTGTATTTTCTTTTCCATTGACATTTACTAACTGGCTATTTAGTCATTTATTTTTATCTTTAAAAAGACCTCCAAATTCAGTGCAATTTCCCCTAATCATTTTCCCCAGTGCTAAATGATTTTGCACTTCTAAAGCCTTTTGATGTGAGTTTAGAGAGATAAAATACATCAAACTGAACCTTTTGATGAAACTTCAATGCAGTGATACGATGACTCTTGCATACACTGTGGAAGTACCCTTGGACCACAAAATTATGTCAGAAGCATTTCTCCTTTAAACGAGTTGCTTGAAAATCAAAGACACATCCTTGTATGTAACATTTCTTCTGCAATGATCCTTTCAAATGTTTTTTCTTTTTTTTGAGAAAAGTAACTTGTTTCCGTTGAGTTGTAATTTTTTTGCAAGCATTTCTTAGCCGTCAGGTTACTGTGGACCTATTGATTTTTATTCTAAAATTTAATTTATACCCATGAAGCTCTCCAGTGTTTTCCTTGCAACCTCCCGGGCAGCACCCCAGATGAAATCTGAAACTGGCCCTCTGTGGTGGGAGGGCAAGGAGAGACCAAGGAAACACAGACCACTCCAGATGGGAAGGTGGCAGGCGGGATTCATGCAAAAGGCAAGGTAATTATGAGGCTAGTCTTGGAGGCTGCAAGATGAGTAGATTTCTGAACCCACTCGCCACAATCTTATATGTTTATATAGAGGCCTTACCCTGGCTCAGTCACATGTACCCAGTTAAGATGGTGGAAAACCAGATTTCAATATCAAGGCTGTATCCTTAGAGAAGCTTCTAGAACAGGGAAAGCAAGCAGAATGCACCTTACAAGGACTAGGAGAAGGTGAGAAGCCTCCAATTCCTCAGGTGTACCTCAAGGGGCGGCTTCTGGTCACATTGTTTACTATTATGACAAGAGGCCCAGTGCATGAAATTCGTGCACTGGTAGGGTCCCTAGTGGCTGCTGAGTGCCAGCCGGGACCTCCCTCCCTTCCCCTGGCCAGCCCTGTCCCCTGGTTGAACTTCCCAGATGAATTCCCAGTTGAGGGGTCAATTTGCATACTACCCTTTTATTTTATAGGATTGATCTCAGGGAGGAAGGGAGAGAGAGAGAAACATCAATGATAAGAGAGAATCATCAATTAGTTGCCTCCTGCAAGCCCCACACTGGCAGTCAAGCCTGCAACCCGGGCATGTGCCCTGACCGGGAATCAAATCGTGACCTCCTGGTTCCTAGGTCAATGCTCAACCACTGAGCCACGCCAGCTGGGCTGCTCATGTCTTTTTGATGACCTTCTCCAGCATTCTATCCCTGCTGACCGACTGCCAAGGTCACAGGCCCACATGTTTGCAGTATGTCCCAGGAGGTCACCCGGTGGCTACATGGCTGCATCATAGGCACATATGAGAGAAAACATACATGAAGACAGTAACTTGCAATATTAGTGACAACTTTTTTTCATCATGGCCCTATGGTCCAAACCATTGATTTATTACATAAGCAAGCTATGAGGGGGGGTGGGGAAGCTACAAGAGGGCGGGGCAGCGGGCGGAGAGCTACAGGAGGGAGGCAGCGAGCTACTGGAGCATGGATTCATGCGCAGGGCTACTAGTTTCATTACAACAAAATTTACTGCAATACTTTAACTGACTCTAAGGGGGTGGGGAAGCTACAAGAGGGCGGGGCAGCGGGCGGAGAGCTACAGGAGGGAGGCAGCGAGCTACTGGAGCATGGATTCATGCGCAGGGCTACTAGTTTCATTACAACAAAATTTACTGCAATACTTTAACTGACTCTAAGAGACCACATTTCAAAGTGGTAAGTTTTGTCCCCTTTGTAACCTGAAAATCCTCAGGAATTGGCAGGTCTCTGTACTCTGGGATGTATAGATCCAGAAAGATACAAGGTTTGCTTTTAATGCTTTAGGTATGGATACACATAAGGTACACAAAAAACGTGCAAGATCATTTTTAACGTTACCAGATTCTACCCCTTGTCAGTTTTATGCACTTGCTCAAACAACAGCACCAGCATTTATCGGTTAACTTAATGCATTTGTATTTTCTTTTCCATTGACATTTACTAACTGGCTATTTAGTCATTTATTTTTATCTTTAAAAAGACCTCCAAATTCAGTGCAATTTCCCCTAATCATTTTCCCCAGTGCTAAATGATTTTGCACTTCTAAAGCCTTTTGATGTGAGTTTAGAGAGATAAAATACATCAAACTGAACCTTTTGATGAAACTTCAATGCAGTGATACGATGACTCTTGCATACACTGTGGAAGTACCCTTGGACCACAAAATTATGTCAGAAGCATTTCTCCTTTAAACGAGTTGCTTGAAAATCAAAGACACATCCTTGTATGTAACATTTCTTCTGCAATGATCCTTTCAAATGTTTTTTCTTTTTTTTGAGAAAAGTAACTTGTTTCCGTTGAGTTGTAATTTTTTTGCAAGCATTTCTTAGCCGTCAGGTTACTGTGGACCTATTGATTTTTATTCTAAAATTTAATTTATACCCATGAAGCTCTCCAGTGTTTTCCTTGCAACCTCCCGGGCAGCACCCCAGATGAAATCTGAAACTGGCCCTCTGTGGTGGGAGGGCAAGGAGAGACCAAGGAAACACAGACCACTCCAGATGGGAAGGTGGCAGGCGGGATTCATGCAAAAGGCAAGGTAATTATGAGGCTAGTCTTGGAGGCTGCAAGATGAGTAGATTTCTGAACCCACTCGCCACAATCTTATATGTTTATATAGAGGCCTTACCCTGGCTCAGTCACATGTACCCAGTTAAGATGGTGGAAAACCAGATTTCAATATCAAGGCTGTATCCTTAGAGAAGCTTCTAGAACAGGGAAAGCAAGCAGAATGCACCTTACAAGGACTAGGAGAAGGTGAGAAGCCTCCAATTCCTCAGGTGTACCTCAAGGGGCGGCTTCTGGTCACATTGTTTACTATTATGACAAGAGGCCCAGTGCATGAAATTCGTGCACTGGTAGGGTCCCTAGTGGCTGCTGAGTGCCAGCCGGGACCTCCCTCCCTTCCCCTGGCCAGCCCTGTCCCCTGGTTGAACTTCCCAGATGAATTCCCAGTTGAGGGGTCAATTTGCATACTACCCTTTTATTTTATAGGATTGATCTCAGGGAGGAAGGGAGAGAGAGAGAAACATCAATGATAAGAGAGAATCATCAATTAGTTGCCTCCTGCAAGCCCCACACTGGCAGTCAAGCCTGCAACCCGGGCATGTGCCCTGACCGGGAATCAAATCGTGACCTCCTGGTTCCTAGGTCAATGCTCAACCACTGAGCCACGCCAGCTGGGCTGCTCATGTCTTTTTGATGACCTTCTCCAGCATTCTATCCCTGCTGACCGACTGCCAAGGTCACAGGCCCACATGTTTGCAGTATGTCCCAGGAGGTCACCCGGTGGCTACATGGCTGCATCATAGGCACATATGAGAGAAAACATACATGAAGACAGTAACTTGCAATATTAGTGACAACTTTTTTTCATCATGGCCCTATGGTCCAAACCATTGATTTATTACATACTCAGGACTGGGGGTCAGATCTCTGAGGATATTCACCTATAACTCTCCAAATAACCTGCTTAGAAGAAAGCATAGTTAAGACTAAAGGTCTCAATTGCCTGAGTCCAAATAGCCCTGAGATAGTGAAATTGCACCCTATTAGGATTCTGGAGACCTAAGTTCTATCACTTACCACCTATGTTATTTAAAAACTCAGGTAAGACCTATAACTTACCTTCTTTTATAAAATACTGCTGATTTTCACTCACTAAATCGTTTCCTTTGGCCTTCTCACAGACCCTTCTACCCCGTCGTATTCTTTCTTTTGGAGACTGGAAATAACGTTGATGCAGTTGGAACCAGTGGACACTTTTCTACTCTCTGCCTCTTCCCGTGATTCCCCCGAATGTTTATGTTTCCGTACCACCTGAGGAGCTCTGTTAACTTATTCTCTCAGAGGTGTTTGAACCTCATTTGAATTTTTATTTATCCTCTGCAAGCAGAAAAGACGGGGAAGAGAACCCACATTAGCAGGATATTTCCAGCCTCCGTGTGAATGTCACTCATTGTGCAAACACAGAAATTGTCAGAGGAGGCAGAGAAACGCAGCACCTGCTCACAGTGCGCTCCCCTGCCGCGCGGATTCTTAGAAACACGGAGAGTCTTGGAAGAAAGATGAACCAAGTCCGCTTTGAAATAAGCATGGGGCTCCCCGCTGTGAGAAATCGCACTTGCAAGGCATAGGAACATGGAAAACAGCCTTGCGAGCTGGGAGCAGGAGACTATGTTATGCTCGCTAGAGACTGTACTTCAAAAAAAAATTAACAGAGGAATTTAAGACATGAGGTTAGCAAACAGAACAACAATAACTACACATCCTTAGGGTTATATATGATTCCTTTTTTAAAAATATATTTTTATTGATTTCAGAGTGGAAGGGAGAGGGAGAGAGAGAGAGAGAGAAAGAGTGAAACATCAATGTTGAGAGAGAAAAGCAATAGAACACCATCCAGCTCTATTGAAGTCTATTTTGCCTTCTCCCTTGCTTTGTTGTTGTTGTTTTTAATATATTTTTATTTCAGAGACCAAGGGAGGGGGAGAGAGAGATAGAAACATCAATGATGAGTGCCAGCCGGGACCTCCCTCCCTTCCCCTGGCCAGCCCTGTCCCCTGGTTGAACTTCCCAGATGAATTCCCAGTTGAGGGGTCAATTTGCATACTACCCTTTTATTTTATAGGATTGATCTCAGGGAGGAAGGGAGAGAGAGAGAAACATCAATGATAAGAGAGAATCATCAATTAGTTGCCTCCTGCAAGCCCCACACTGGCAGTCAAGCCTGCAACCCGGGCATGTGCCCTGACCGGGAATCAAATCGTGACCTCCTGGTTCCTAGGTCAATGCTCAACCACTGAGCCACGCCAGCTGGGCTGCTCATGTCTTTAGTGTACTCCTGTAAAAATGTGAGTGCCAACAATGTAAGAGTTGCAAAGCTAATGACACTTGAATATGGGGAGAGCCATTTCAGCAAAAGCTAGTTTGGGCACTTCTAGCTTTTAAATCCACCAAGCTCCTCTTTCTAAAGCGAGTGTCAAATACAAGAGTCTGTAATATAAACATTTTTATCTTGTACTTGTTTAGAACATTTTCCTGATTTATACTTTGTCCAAAGCATTTGTATGCATTTAGGTGACAGCAGTTTCATAAAATGTTGTCTTCCCAGAAGTCCATGGAACTTGCATTAATCTGACACCCACACACTCCTACA
Organism: Myotis brandtii; assembly: GCF_000412655.1. NCBI lineage: Eukaryota > Metazoa > Chordata > Mammalia > Chiroptera > Vespertilionidae > Myotis > Myotis brandtii. The sequence continues at coordinate 3,472,345 of NW_005370328.1, forward strand.
AAAGCAAGATGAAAAATAAGTGTATCAGAGTAAGTAGACAACCAAGCGCTACCTAGTGGATTCCAAGCAACAGTGACCCAATTAGAAGCAAAATAAGCATAAGGATACATTTATTTCCATTAGAAATATTTTTAAAATAGAGAGGGAGTGTGACTCCCTGTGGTGTGACTCAGTGGTTGAGCGTTGACCCATGAACCAGGAGGTCACCAGTTCAATTCCTGGTCAGGGCACATGCCCGGGTTGCAGGCTCCATCCCAAGTAGGGAGGCTGCAAGAGGCAACCAATCAATGATTATCATCATTGATGTTTCTATCTCTCTCTCCCTCTGCCTTCCTCTCTGAAATAAAAAATATATATGTTAAAAAAATACAGAGGGAATGATATTTTTCTTTTTCTTTATCTGACAAGTTTCAATTAAATATCTAGTTAACAATATTAAAGAAAATGTCAGCCTTAGCCATTCTGGCTCAGTGGATAGAGTGTCGGCCTGTAGACCGAAGGGTCCCAAGTTCCATTCTGGTCAAGGGCACCTACCTTGGTTGCAGGCTCCTCCCCGGCCCGGGTCCTGGTCAGGGCAGGTGCAGGAGGCAACCGATCTACGTGTTTCTCTCTGTCTTTCCCTCTCTTTTCCACTCCCTCTAAAAACCAGTGGAAAAATAGCCTCGGTGAGGATTGAAAAAAAGGAATCTTCAAAAAAGCAAGCCCTCCCTAATCTCACAAAGCTCGCCGAACGGTTTGATTTTTGCCACATCTTTCTGGGACTCACACATGCACAGGTGGCCTCACTTGCTGCCACCATCACAGGCTACCATGTTGTCCCTTCTGAATTGTCACTGTAGCCCCATTGCTTCACAGCGCAGCTCTCCCTCCACCTCGTGTTCCTGTGATCCCCACAGTGACCATTGTGAAGGGTACCCCACATTTGTTTCAAGAAAATTCTCTGCTCCTTTAGTGGTTACAAGGACCACGTTATTGGAGTCATGCCTGAGACCAAATCCTCACTTTGACATTGACTCTCTGGGCAACTGTTTTTAGCTGACTTCTCAATGTATCAGTTTCCTTATCTGTGAAAGGACAATGACCCTGACCTCCCAGAATAGCTATGATATTTGAGGTTTCGAAGATACACTAAACATGGAGACGGGCACATAGCAAGGATGTGCTATTTGATAAGTGGATGCTATTTATCCTTAGACTAATGAAAAGCAAAGTATGATGGGTGCCTACAAGAGTCCAGCAGCATCAATGGATGCTATTTTTGATGGGTGTCATTGGTTTTCATTTGCATCTCCCAGATTGCTAGTGAGGGTGCGCAGCTTTTCATAGTTTGGAAGCTATTTTATTTTATTTTTTTAAACATATTTTATTGATTTTTTACAGAGAGGAAGAGAGAGGGATAGAGAGTCAGAAACATCGATGAGAGAGAAACGTCGACCAGCTGCCTCCTGCACACCTCCCACTGGGAATGTGCCCGCAACCAAGGTACGTGCCCTTGACTGGAATCAAACCTGGGACCCTTCAGTTCGCAGGCCAACGCTCTATCCACTGAGCCAAACCGGTCAGGGCTGGAAGCTATTTTATTAATAGCATCATTCTTATTGTTCTCTTCTGGAAATTTCCAACAGGATCTAAAACAGTACAGAGGCAGTCTGAGGCATGTGTGTTTCTTCTAAGTTTCTCAGCAGCCGACAAGACGGATCTTTTATTATTTTTACATTTTTCACAAATGTGTCAGACTTCAGAGGAGCTAACAGTTGATGGAGTAAAATGTAAGCATATGTGTTTAGTATGTTATTTGTAACAGTAAAGCTGTGGGACATTCTTTCTAGACTGGTGCTTTCTCTAAGAAACGATGCAAATATTGCACATTAGAATCATTATGCTAAGCAAAATAAGCCAGTCAGAGAAAGACAAGTATCACACAAGATCTCACTCATATGTGGAATCTAATGAATAAAATAAACTGATGAACAAAATAGATCCAGAGACATAGAAGCATGGAACAGACTGTGGAATCTCAGGGGATCAGGAAGAGATTAACTAAAGAACTTATATGCAGGTTGGTGCAGGTTGGAAGGGGTCAATTGTGGGGTGGAGAGGACCACCCGGTCCCAATTGAGGTGGTCGGGGCCAGGCCTATCAGGAGGAGGAGACAGTGGGAGGTTGGCCAGCTGGCCCACCTCGATCAGGGCCCGATCAGGGCTGGGCTGGCTGGGGGGAGGGTCTCAGGGCAATTGGCCATTGGGCCTCACCCTTGATTGGGGTAAGGGGGCTGTTTGGGGATGGGGCTGGCTGTGGGGAGGGGTTATGGGC
>NW_005370328.1:3475337-3511715 GCF_000412655.1 Myotis brandtii
CCGAATGGGGTGGTGGGGGCCTATTGGGGGCCAGCAGCCTGGGAGAGGGGCCATGGGTAGTTGGCTGGTGGGCCCTGCCCCTGATCAGAGTGGGGGGGCTGATCGGGGGCGGAGCTGGCTAGGGGGAGAGGCCACGGTCCAATGGGGTGGTAGGGGCCCATCAGGAGTGGGGCTGGCCAGAGGGAGAGGCCGAAGGCAGTTGGCCAGCCAGCCCTGCCCCTAATCAGGTAGGGGGGCCGATCTGGGGTGGGGCTGGGCAGGGGGCGTGGCTGCAGGAGGTTGGCCAGCCAGCCTCACGCCCCAATTGGGCCGGTTTGCTGGCTGCAGTGGGCACCATAGCGACTGGTAGTTATGGCTTTCCAGTCGCTGGCTTTTTATATATATTGATATGCATAACCCATGGACACAGACAATAGTGCAGTTGGCTTGGAGGGGGAAGTGCAGGGTGGAAGGGGTCAATGGTGGGGTGGAGGGAACATCTGTAATACTTTCAACAATAAAGATAAATTTTTAAAATGGAAATGCTTAATTTGTTGAAAAATAAAAAATAATAAAAAATGATATAATTATGGTTTATATTTACAGTATAAGCTATGCAAGTACAGCTAAGCACTTTATTTGCCAGTACTTAAGGGTCACATTAATAAAGCCATAAGCAATGAGGTGCACTAGAAAATACTTCACCTAGACTTGAAGAACTCTCTACCAATCACATCTGACTCTTTAATTTAAATTTCACTTAATTCAGTCCATTATGTCAGGTGAGCCCATACGTCGATTATTTCTCTATAGTGTTAACCGCTTTTCCAGCCAGTTTAGCAAAGAATTGCCTCTCTTCCGGCTGAGTTGAAATTGCATCCCTGATACAAACCAGTATCCCCGGCTAGCAGCCTTTCGTTTTTTGTGGCTTCCTTTGGCGTGGCCTTCGAAGTCAAGGGAGCAAAGAATTGCCTCTCTTCTGGCTGAGTTGAAATTGCATCCCTGATACAATCCAGTATCCCTGGATAGCAGCCTTTCGTTTTTTTGTGGCTTCCTTTGGCGTGGCCTTCGAAGTCAAGGGTCTGACTGCAAACACTTCTAGTAGGTTTGATTGCCTTCAAATCCTCTCCCTGAAGTTTATGCTCCAGTCCAGACAGACCAGAAAACTTGTTACAAAGGAGAGGAAGTGTCCTCTTGACTTGGCTTTGTTCACAGAATTGCATCAGCTTGAAGTGACTTTTTTCCCTTTCTCTGTTCAGCTTGAGGAAACTCTTGCCCTCCCATGAATTGCAGCTGAAATGCCTCCTCTCGTTCCCATCTCTCTCTAGATGTGTTGCCCTTCTCTTTTGTGCTGCTGGATTCTTGTAGGCACCTATCCTACTTTGCTTTTCATTAGTCTAAGGTTAAAAAAATGCATGCTCCAGCCCTAGCCGGTTTGGCTCAGTGGATAGAGCATGGGCCTGCAGACCAGAGGGTCCTGGGTTTGATTCTGGTCAAGGGCACGTACCTCAGTTGCAGGCTCCTCCCAAGCCTGGGCCCTGGCCAGGGCTCATGCTGGAGGCAACCAATTGATGTGTTTCTCTCACATTGATGTTTCTTTCTGTCTTTCACTCTCTCTTCCACTCTATAAAAATCAATGGAAAAATGTCCTCGGGGGAGGATTAAAAAAAAATGAGTCTAGATAGATTTGCATTCTGATTCTACTGCTTCCTAAGTGTGAGATATTGAGAAAATTATTGTTCCTTGTTATGTCTTATTTTTCCCAAACATAAAAGGATGCAACTAATCGCACCTACTTCATAGAAATGTTGTAAGGAATAAATAAAATAATCCATATAGAGCATTGCACCTACTACATGAAAATAGTTAGCTTTCAATAAAGTTAACCACTCCTCTACTTTTCAATATTCACTTTTTATCATTGTTTAGATTATGGGCTTCATTTGATGCGAGGGCCCATAGAAATGGCTTGAAAAATTCTCAAATACCAATTACCTAATGAAGTAATAGCCATATTCCTTTAAGCATGTCCATCTTATAAAATAATCATGAACTTTAAAAAGGACAACCTTTCTCTATCCTTACTTTATGTTCCTATGACTTCTTAATATCATGTAACTTTCCTAATTCTAAGTGGCTCACGGCTAATACACTTACCCAATAAATTATAACCCATGATCAATTATTTATCAAGGAAAAATAGATAATTGTGTAGGTTAGAATTTAGTTTTAACACATCGATCTTTTGTCTACACAAACAGATTGTAGTTAGCTTTCTATTTATGTGCTAAAATGAGTGAATTCAGAAGAGGAATTATAAAATTGTGTTCTGGCGTCAGAAAAAAAAATGTTTTTAAACAAGATTTCTTGTTGGATGAAAGTAATATGTTGATTGGCTGAATTTTTACTCGCAAATAATGGTGTTTTTTTTTCCCCTAAAGCCATACAGAATCAATTGCATATTTTAGTTGTAGAAAAATATACTGCCCACCTTTCTTTTTCACTGCGGCTTCAGAAAAAAAATGTTTATAAACAAGATTTCTTGTTGGATGAAAATAATATGTTGATTGGCTGAATTTTTACTCACAAATAATGGTGTTTTTTTTCCCCTAAAGCCATACAGAATCAATTGCATATTTTAGTTGTAGAAAAATATACTGCCCACCTTTCTTTTTCACTGACATTCTTCAATAGCTGTTTTCCCCCCAAAAACAATATTTTACATGTTAATTTTTGATTAATTTTCCAGCAAAAATATGTTATTTTGCAAAATTCCATGTTTATATTTATTCTTTTGCTTCTCCACTGTGAGTTAAAAGAAGAAAAAAAAAGTCCTGAGACCAGCCTGCCAGGCCCAGGTAGCCTATAACTTCTTTAACTAAAAAGTACAGATAATTTGCTTGTTTTTCCCAGAGAAACGGGCAGGCAGCCAAACCTCACAACCCAAATGAGTTCCCAATTTAGTGTTTGATGTCATTTCCCAAGGACTGGAATGAAAAATGAGACGTTGGACGTGTTAACTCGGAGGAAAATGATCACTTCACCTTGCATAGGGCATCTTTAAGGGATGAAATCAGAGGAGATAAATCATCCTGCCCCGTGACAGCTCTGCCTGTCACCTGCGGGGAAGACGTCCCACTGAGAGAGAACAGGCCCATCTGAGTTTCCCTGGGGTGACGGCCAGCTATATTTTCTGCCTCCAAATCATTATAGAAATTTAAGAATGGAGATGCAGTATGGAAGACCCCCTCCCCAAGTTGCTGTTCCCGAATGACATTTTAAGTACGCCTAGAAATACAAATGGAAATACATTCACATTTGTGAACTGTTTATATCCTTGACATACATAGTTACTGAGCACAGAAAGCAGCCACTCCATGCTTCCCGTGTCCCCCGTTGTAATGTCCCATGATGATCAGTACAATCAATGCGTACACCCAAAACACATGGGGTGTTTTGTCCCCCCAGTTTTCCTCCAGAAAGCAGGAAATCGGCCTATTTTTAAGGACCTACACAGTAAGGCTGAGTGTAGGAAAATCTCACGCATAATTTATTTTGCAATCTAAAGTCCTTTGGGGAAAAGGTACATAAATGAGATCACTCCAAATCAAATTTTGGATACGTGTCAAGGTGACCTTATGGAAATGGGCAGCAAAGGTATCTTTATCTGGATTGTGTGTGTCTCCCTGTGCTGGGGCGTCACAATTGAGGGTTCGGGTTGCTGTTTTAAATGAGCTGTGTTAAGAGGAGTAGAGGAGCTGTTAGTGGAGCTGTTGCTGGGGATGTGCCCGCAACCAAGGTACATGCCCTTGACCGGAATCGAACCTGGGACCCTTGAGTCCGCAGGCCGACGCTCTATCCACTGAGCCAAACCGATTAGGGCGATATCTTTATTCGGATTGTGTGCATCTTCCTGCGCTGGGCATCACAATTGAGGGTTCGGGTTGCTGTTTTAAATGAGCAGTGTTAAGAGGAGTAGAGGAGCTGTTAGTGGAGCTATTGAGTGTGTGCCTTCAGAAATAATGATTAAACGCCCAATGATTGGGTCTTTGTGGCTTGAGATAAAATGCTGAATTGCTCTGAGAGGTCTAACAAAATCTTTATTTTCTTCTAAAATCCTATTTTAATTTTGCCAAAAAAATTCTTTTGTAATCATCTTGCAAAATAGGGACCCAATTACCTTCTATTTCTGATGAATTGATATTTATAAAATTATGCTATGTGATAAATAATTAATGCTCCTATGGAACACTGTCTGTAATTCTTTAAAAAGCATACAATTTCTAACATTGGATAATACAATTAAAAAGTTAAAATAGCCCAGCCGGCGTGGCTCAGTGGTTGAGCATCAACTTATGAACCAGGAGGTCAGGGTTTGATTCCCAGTCAGGGCACATGACCAGGTTGTGGGCTCGATCTACAGTGTGGGGCCTACAGGAAGCAGCCGATCCATGATTCTCTTTCATCATTGATGTTTCTATCTCTCTCTTACTTTCTCTCTGAAGTCAATGAGAAGATACATTTTTTTAAAAGATGTGATAACAAAGAACAAGGTGAATTTGGGTGAGGTATGTCAGGGCCAATCTGCCACCTGGATAAGGCGATCTGAGACAACGCCAGGCAAGGCCTTCAGCCTGGCCCAGAAATGACACAGTTCTCCGTGGAAGCATCCACAGGTCCCTGGTCCCGTGGGCACAGCCTGTGGACAGATTCTACTTCTCACCAAAGCGCATCTGTCTGAGATTCCATCGCACAGAGTTCTGCCTGTTTTGATAAGCAGCTTGTGTAACAAATACTGAGGTAAAGTCTACCATAGGCTTATGGAGGAGGTAGCCCTTATTGGGCTTTTATTATCTCCCATTTATATTTTAAGAAGGAATTTTTGGAATTTGAGAAAATTCATAGAAATCAGTAGCATTGATGACAGCCACTCAGAAGTAAGATAGGCTGAATTCTTTGGAGAAGAAAAAAATTCCAAGTTGACATTCAGTGGTTCTCAACCTTCTGGCCCTTTAAATACAGTTGTGAACTGTTTCTATCCTTGACATACATAGTTACTGAGCACAGACAGCAGCCACTCCATGCTTCCCGTGTCCCAGGTTGTAATGTCCCATGATGATCAGTACAATCAATGCGTACACCCAAAACACATGGGGTGTTTTGTCCCCCCAGTTTTCCTCCAGAAAGCAGGAAATCGGCCTATTTTTAAGGACCTACACAGTAAGGCTGAGTGTAGGAAAATCTCACGCATAATTTATTTTGCAATCTAAAGTCCTTTGGGGAAAAGGTACATAAATGAGATCACTCCAAATCAAATTTTGGATACGTGTCAAGGTGACCTTATGGAAATGGGCAGCAAAGGTATCTTTATCTGGATTGTGTGTGTCTCCCTGTGCTGGGGCGTCACAATTGAGGGTTCGGGTTGCTGTTTTAAATGAGCTGTGTTAAGAGGAGTAGAGGAGCTGTTAGTGGAGCTGTTGAGTGTGTGCCTTCAGAAATAATGACTAAACGCCCAATGAATGGGTCTTTGTAGCTTGAGATAAAATGTTGAATTGCTCTGAGAGGTCTAATAAAATCTTTATTTTCTTCTAAAATCCTATTTGCCAAATAAATTCTTTTGCAATCATCTTGCAAGATAGGGACTCAGTTACCTTCTATTTCTGATGAATTGATATTTATAAAAATACGCTATGCGATAAATAATTAATGCTCCTATGGAACACTGTCTGTAATTCTTTAAAAAGCATACAATTTCTAACATTGGATAATACAATTAAAAAGTTAAAATAGCCCAGCCGGCGTGGCTCAGTGGTTGAGCATCAACTTATGAACCAGGAGGTCAGGGTTTGATTCCCAGTCAGGGCACATGACCAGGTTGTGGGCTCGATCTACAGTGTGGGGCCTACAGGAAGCAGCCGATCCATGATTCTCTTTCATCATTGATGTTTCTATCTCTCTCTTACTTTCTCTCTGAAGTCAATGAGAAGATACATTTTTTTAAAAGATGTGATAACAAAGAACAAGGTGAATTTGGGTGAGGTATGTCAGGGCCAATCTGCCACCTGGATAAGGCGATCTGAGACAACGCCAGGCAAGGCCTTCAGCCCTGGCCCAGAAATGACACAGTTCTCCGTGGAAGCATCCACAGGTCCCTGGTCCCGTGGGCACAGCCTGTGGACAGATTCTACTTCTCACCAAAACGCATCTGTCTGAGATTCCATCGCACAGAGTCCTGCCTGTTTTGATAAGCAGCTTGTGTAACAAATACTGAGGTAAAGTCTACCATAGGCTTATGGAGGAGGTAGCCCTTATTGGGCTTTTATTATCTCCCATTTATATTTTAAGAAGGAATTTTTGGAATTTGAGAAAATTCATAGAAATCAGTAGCATTGATGACAGCCACTCAGAAGTAAGATAGGCTGAATTCTTTGGAGAAGAAAAAAATTCCAAGTTGACATTCAGTGGTTCTCAACCTTCTGGCCCTTTAAATACAGTTCCTCATGTTGTGACCCCCAACCATAAAATTATTTTCGTTCTACTTCATCACTGTAAGGTTGCTACTGTTATGGATCTTAATGTAAATATCTGATATGCAGGATGGTCTTCGGCGACCCCTGTGAAAGGGTCGTTCGACCCCCAGGTTGAGAACCGCTGAATGGGATTAGAATGTTCTTCATTCTTTATTCTTTCAATGAGAATGAGATCAATTTTAAATCACAGATTTTACCTTTTATAGGATTATTTGGTGTGTTTCGTAGTTGAATGTTGGGCTTTCTGCATTCCACCGTTGCCGGGTATTGGGTTTTGCAAATACCACAGTGGCACAGCTAGTGCAAGGAAGTGCCAGGTACCTTTTAGCCACCTTGTAGAATTTAAATTTAACTTAATTCCAATCCAGGGACTACTAAAATGTCTCAATTAACTTAGCGTTGAGTAATTAAGAATATGAATATTTTTAATATAAAAAGCACCGGGATCCATTTTATAAAAGTTGTTTAAGTATAATAACAATCAACATCAAAGTCGATTATCGCATAAAAGGCATGCAGAGCATACTAATGAATGATAAAATATACTCCTAACCTAATGGCCATAACATGTAAGACTGAAATGTTTTAAAATTAGAGACATAAATTCATCTGTTACCATATTCTCAAGTGAACCTATTCCACAATGTTGTCACTGGCTTATCTTGGACTTTTCTTTTGGGGAAAATAAAAATGTCCAGCATTATCGTATTTAATGACAGCCATTCAATAAACATTAAAACAGAAAAACATATTGACTTAATTCTCTTTGGAGAAAGTCCTAACAGCCAACAAATGTAGCACATCTTTTGCAGATGGAAAATGAAAACGAAAAAAAAAATTGTATTTAATCACGGATTGAAATTCATAATCCTTGGATCAAAATGCATTGAGTTAGAGGCTGAGCAATAATTTGATTTTTTGAAAACGTAGAACATTAAGAGGAAACCACATAATTCTACTGCTTAATTTTACTATTCGCCTCAAAAAATACTTTTTTTTTTGTTAGTTAGCTTGTTGATTTGTTTGTTAATGTACTGTAGGGTTGTTATAATTTCCTTTGGCATCTGGTAATCACATGTTTGATCACAAAGGCCATTTTGCCACTGCCAGCTCTTATTAACTCCTGTTTCTTTTTTCTGCACACATCTCTGAGTTCATATTCGTCCGTGAACCACAGCAATGAAAGCCATAACCTAATGGCCCTCCTGTGATACAGGCCGGCTCGCCCACACATAAAATGACTCTTGAAATGAGATAAATATTTGTCAAAATGATTAATCCAGAAAATAGCTTTCCGGCCCTTACATGTCAATCGGTAACTTAAATTCTTTAGCTAAACACCATATTAAATCAAATTTTGCCCAGCCGGCATGGCTCACTGGCTGAGCATGGACCTATGAACCAGGAGGTCAGGGCACATGTTGGGGTTGTGAACTCGATCCCCAGTAGGGGGCGTGCAGGAGGCAGCCGATCAATGATTCTCTCTCATCATTGATGTTTCTATCTCTTTCTCCTTCTCCCTTTATCTCTGAAATCAATAAAAAAATATATTTTTTTAAAATAAAAAATGTATTTAAAAAAAACAACAATGAAATTTCATTACCAAAAGGTCTTGCCGAATAAACAACCCAGCCTTAATATTATTTAATTTGCACATGCTGGATAAAAGTAACCTGTAGAGAGTTTTCTCTCTCCAGCTACACAGAGGACTCTCTGGGTACTTCAGAAATACTTGATTCTTCTGGTGTTTTCCTCTGAGGACTCTTAGGCATGACTTGCATGACAAATTTCAACTTCTTTTCTTTCCTCTCATTATAATAGATGGTTATGTAAAATGCCGAGCTGAACATTTTCTTAGACTTTGCTTCTAGGCACAACTCCTTTTTCATTCCACTATTTGATAATTAAGTACTTTTAGCTAGGGCACTTTAGATTTCCAGGAACGGAAATTAACTTGAAATAGCTTAAGAAAATTTTAGTTCAAAGGGATGTTTCATATGGGACAGAATGTAGCTGGGCCTGAAGAAGGGCTGTAATGAAAACAAGGAGAGCTATCAGAAACATAATGCATAAAATTTTTCTTTGGTTTTAAACATTTCGAATGTTTTTGAATTGGCTACATTTAGTGTTTCTCACACACCCTTGTGTGCTGTCATTCATTTCACCTAAGAAAAACACAGCCACCCGATTCTAGGCTGGTCATGGGATTTTCTTTTCTCCTTCCTCTTGGTCTCAATCCCCAATTTCCCGGGCAGGGTCTCTGAGTGACTGAGAAAGGATTAAGGGCTCCCACTCCCAACCCCAACCAGCTGCCATATGGCCGCATTTCACACCAATAAAATATACTCATGTTAGATGCAAACATATGCTCCTAGCATTGACTTACCCCTCGAACAGAAGTTAGCATGGGAAATCGGGACCAATTTTCTGAGCTGAATTAATTCTCATAAAATGAGCACAGACGGGCAGATAATAGTATCTGTAATTGTGGGAAAGACTAGTTACCCGACCTGAAATGAGAAAGATCCATTCTAGAATGTTCTCTATGCTTATCTTTAGTGTGATAGCTCAATGGATCTACGTCTAAGATGGTCACAAAAGGTTGATGAGGTAAGAAAGGCACCGTGAAGTACCTGGGAAACAAAAGAATGTGAAAAATTAGTAGAGAAATTGCAGAGCAATTTCAAAGTCACCATCATGGTATCCCCTATGTCATTGCTTTCTTTATTTCTTTAATGTGTTTTTATTGATTTCAGGGAGAGGGAGGGAGTAATAGAAACATCAGTAATGAGAGAGAATCATTGATCAACTCCTCCTGATGGGGAATCAAACCCTGACCACCTGCTTCATGGGTTGACATTCAACCACGGAGCAACATCGGCTGGGCTTCATTCTTTGTTCTGTCTAAATTCGAACACAATCCTTCTTCATGTTTAATATGGTGATCGGAGAACGTTCCATCTTGTTCTGAGAGTTAGGCTGTAAGGTAAGATGTATTGATTTGCAGCCACAGTAAATAAAAGTAGACAAGGAAAGATAAAATGAAGAAGGCATAGAATCAGTTTCTAGAAATATTTGATCTAAATGGGTTGAAATAAATGCACACTCCATAAAAAGCATACACTGTACAAGTGGATGCAAAATAGAGGAATAATTCTGGTTACATGCAATAATATGTGGAGGCTATTTAGTGAAAAAGTGCAATTTATGCTAATTGCATAAGAGGAAGAACAATTGCATCAGAGATAACTTTATCATCTGCAATGCCTTTGCTTTACTTTAAAAGGTAAATTAAGTTATTTTGAATTACATAATATCCATACAATGCATGATATGTAATGCCTACAAAGTAATAAATTGTTCTTATGGCCTGACAGTATTTTTTTTTAATTAAAAAGCGTAGTATCTCCTAAGGAGAGAAAAATGTTATTGAATTTTTGTGTTCAAGATTAAACTCTACCCTACCTGTACAGAATGATAATGTATGCTAAGGTGTGAAGCTTAAACGAGCTAATGCGTACAAACATTATTTGGAAAACACTTTACAAAGGAAAGACCATGTTTTATCTTCAGAAGTAAAGGTCATGCAATGAGCTGGACATGAAAAATCCTTAGCATTGGCCATAAGAACAATTTATTGTGCCCGCCCCCCCCCCTTTTTAATATGTTTTCATTGATTTCAGAGAGGAAGGGAGAGGGAGAAAGAGATAGGAACATCAAGGATGAGAGAGAATCACTGATCGGCTGCCTCCTGAATGCCCCCTACTGGGGATCAAGCACACAACCAGAGCATGTTCCCTTGACTGGAGTCAAACCCGGGACCCTTCCGTCTGCAGGCCAATGCTCTATCCACCAGCTAGGGCTATTGTGCCCCCTTTGAATATCCAAGACAACATTCATTTTAAACACACAAACATGTCAAGGGTATTCTTTTTCTGCTAGCATTATTATCCCATAAGTAACAATTAGCAAGCACTAAACTATATGTTCACTAACTACTCATTTATGGAGGTGCTTTGCAAAGACAGTATTGGAACAAACGAAGCTGTGGGCCATTGTACCGTGACCACTAATGTCTCTTATGATATGATGATGTGCAGGTGCCAACATTCTGACAGTGACCTCAGGTCATCCCAGGAGGCCATGGACTTTTGAGAATCGGAGGAAATGCGTGTCTATTTAAATTACCTTTTCCCACTGTCCCAACCTGTTTCCTATGAACTGACGCAGACACCAATTTGCGTATATGAATGGCACGCTGTCATCATCATGTAGAGAAATAGATATAGCACTGAGTGAAAAATAATGTCAGGGACTTTTCAGGTGCTTTCTGCTGTTGTAACAGTAATTCCTGCAAATTACATAGTGCGCCACGTAAAATAACCATCCTGCCCACAGATTTTGTGGGTTGTGTATTCTTCGAGGAAGGTTGAAAATGTGTCTCCTGATAGTACCCACGTGTGGTATGTAGGATAATTTAACTTTCTGGAGGTTTATAGATCTCCAAATTCCCTACACTATCTCTTGACAAAGGAAACCAAGTACTCTTGCTCTTTGGACAAATTATGAACGTGCCAGTGATTGCTGTATTCATATCTAATTCACTGGAGAGATTGGCTCACAATATTCTAAATGTATACACAGAGGTGGTACATACGGTACTCTTGCTCTTTGGACAAATTATGAACGTACCAGTGATCGCTGTATTTGTATTTAATTTCACTGGAGAGATTGGCGCACAATATTCTAAATGTATACACAGAGGTGGTACATACACTAATTGTTGCTGTGGTTTGAGAAAATATGCATTTCAACAACCCTCATGAGGTTATCAACAAGAAAGAAGTTAAAACTTACCAAGACCTTAAAACAGTGCCTGGCCCCTGGCCAGCATGGCTCTGTGGTTGAGTGTGGACATATGAATCAGGAGGTCACAGTTGCATTCCCTGTCAGGGCACATGCCCGGGTTGCGGGCTCGATCCCCAATTGGGGGGCGTGCAGGAGGCAGCTGATTGACAATTCTCTCTCATCATTGATATTTCTATCTCTTTTCCCTCTCTCTGCCTTTCCTCAATTAAATAAATAAACAAACAACCAAATAAATAAAAGGTATGGTGTCCCAGTTAAAGGAACACGGTTGATTATAAAGTGGATGAGGCTCTCAATAAACAGATGGGAAACGTTACTACTCACCCCTTCCCACAGTCCTACTGGAGCTGGCTCAATGGAAATATACACATTTTATCTCTTTTCCCTCTCTCTGCCTTTCCTCAATTAAATAAATAAACAAACAACCAAATAAATAAAAGGTATGGTGTCCCAGTTAAAGGAACACGGTTGATTATAAAGTGGATGAGGCTCTCAATAAACAGATGGGAAACGTTACTACTCACCCCTTCCCACAGTCCTACTGGAGCTGGCTCAATGGAAATATACACAGTGGCCACGATGACACAGATGGGGGCCAGGCATGGACTCAAGTGTAGAATAGTTTTGCACTGAGACAGATCCCCAATCTGTGAAGGACAGAGGCCAGCGATGCAAGCCACATGGAATATTTAGCATCTTACCAACCAGGGGTCTCCAACTGATTGTTTCCTACTCCTTTCAGCATCGAAACAGCGGTGATTTGGAATATGTGTCCAGAGGCACAGAATTCCCTTACTGCCCAGGGTTTGTGCCAGCACCACATTTCATAGACATCCAGAAAGCTGTGTCCATCGCCACGGCATCTCTACCGACCAAAGCACATGTTTCATGGGGAAGGACTTGGAAGCTAGTGACTGGCATCCACAAATTCACCGGTGCAACCAGGGTTCATCCCAGAAACAGCTGCTTGAGGAAACTCGGAGGGAAAATTCCTCAGGGTTATGGCGAGGTCCTGACTGTGCCACAGATGTCTTAAATCGGTATTTCTCCCGTGATTAGAATGCATGAGCCCAGCAAGCCAAGGAGTGGGTGTGGCTGTGTCTCATAGTAAAGCCAAACAATCCGAAAGTGTTGTTTTTCCCCCGCTGTTTCTGTAATATTGGGCAGAGTGAGTTCTGGTCCCGAGAGAGAAAGGCTTTCACCAGGAAACCTAGTCATGGTTCCATTACATTGGATGCCAAGACGGCCACTGGCCATGTTCGCCTCCATATGCCACTAAATTCAGCAAGTAGTAAAGGGGCTCCCCGTAAAAGCTGGGGTGATCGATCAATCACTTTCAGAGAGGCCGACGATTCCATCTAGGAGCTGGCCAAGTTGCCCTTCGGCTGTGTTGGTTCTACTCTTCAGCTCATTTATTGAGTTTCTCTTTCCACAGACATACGACCATCTTGGGCCAAAGCTGGCCATAAATTGTTTACTGCTCTGAGCAGATGTTAGGAAGTTCATTCCTGTTTGCTCCACAGCAATTCAGGCAAAATGAGGAGCACAAATCATCCTAGTGGAGATGGACGGCACACCCAGCAAGACTGGGTTCCAGTTTATAAAACGCCACGGGGTTTCCGACCTGGTGGATCTCGGTGAGCTGGAAAATTCGATTTTAAAATATGAGTGCAATCAGCTTACCTCCCGGATATTTTTTCCATTGATTTTTAGAGAGAGTGGAAGGGAGAGGGGGAGGAGGAGAGGGAGAGAGTGAAAGAGAGAAAGAAACATCAACATGAGAGGGTGATTGGTTACCTCCCACATGCGCCCCAATGAGGGTTGGGGATGGAACCTGCAAACCAGGTACGTGCTCTTGACCAGGAATCAAACACATGACCCTTAAGTCCATAAGTTGACACTCTAACCACTGAGACACACCAGCCAGGGCAACAATATTATTTCTAGGACAGTATTTGTGCACAGATAGTGTACCTTCTTCATTCTTTTGTACTTATGAAGTGCAAAATTCTCACAAGGCAAAATTGGATGTTGTTATGGTTGAATCTTTCTCTTGTTCTCTCTCTCCCCCAACCCCCTCTCCATTTCTTTCTCTCATTCTCCCTATCTTCCCCTTTATTTAGCCACCAAGTCATCATTTTGGGCCTGGCTACATAAAGAGGTCATTATGGAAGAGCTCTGCTTAGGTTAAGTGCCCTCTAGTGGCAGAGTCAGACCACAGGGTACCTGGGTTTTGCATTTCTGTGGCATCATTAAAGCCCAGATCTCCAAGGTACTTTTTTAAGCAACAAGTGAATGGGACTAAGACCTACACATTTGTTAGATAACAGACCATTTGTTCTTTCAAGTTTAAAAAGCATAGAGAGAGAAAAAAATCAATTAATAATGCAACACAATAAAAATTTAAACAGTCCTTAGGAATTAAAATGCAAATGGAACAAGAATCCTGCGGATGTTTTTCATATTTGAACCTGAATAATAGAGAGGCCAATAAAATATTAGCATAGTTCCTAGAGAAAGCACGTTGCTTTAGGTAGCTTAGTATAGTTGAGCAAGGGAACTTGCTCAACTATACTAAGGGAACTTTCCACATGCAATGATTAGTAAAATTTAAATGGAAATACTCAATGCCAGATACATAATAAGCTTGAGGATGAAGTTGTTCCTGATTTAAAAATCTACCCTTAAGATAAATGTAACTCCAAATTAAGGAGAACAAAAGCAGGACAAAATCCTTAAGTTAAAAAAAAAAAACTATGAAAAAAGCTTAATATGCTTAAAAACGAAACTAAAGGAAAACCTTAACCATAGGAACTACTGATGCCCTAAAAACTGATGTGGTTTGAAATATTTTGTTTGTTTGCTTGTGTTTGGTCACAAATGATCGTTGACGCAGGCAAGCAATCTAATTTTGCTATGCCAGTTATTTCCAGTGATTATATTGTTTTTGATACCCATTGAGATCAATTAAAAACTCTATATGGGTTGGATTTTATTTTGCAAGTTCTTTATGTACATCATCCAATGTATTTCAAATGAAGTAAATAAAGGTAGAAAAGTGATCATGGATCTTTATTAGGTAAGAAACAAAACTGACCAAAAAAAAAGAAAAATGGCAAAACGTAGACATTATCTAATAAATTCAAACCAGATATTCAATTTTAAAAGTATTTTCTGTTTGTATTCCTTATTATAAATAGTGTTTTAAAAATTGAAACCAGCATGCATGAGTAGCTGGAATTCAGTTGTTATTATTGCATAAGTTTGCAATAAGAAAAAGTCAAGGACAGGAAAAAATTTACATCGTGCCTAATAATATTGCTCAGTAGCAAACTGCGGACAAAAATAACTGTATTAGTCAACATTCTTAATTCTCTTTAATTTGGAAGTTTCTTAATGTTTACATAAATACATATGCTAAAATGTTGCTGCAAATTAATGCTAATACTATCTTTATTGAAAATTTCATAATTTATAAAATCTGTTATTTCCAAATAGTAAAGATTACAGCTGCTGATAACTGTTCTCAGACACTAGAATGCAGAACAAAGTATCATGAATGTTATGAACAGAGGCATTTAACCAATTACAAACCTGCAAGAATACACTTTAATGCACTACTTTTTATTTAGTAGTGCATTCAAGTGTATTCTTTCAGATTTATTATTGTTGCTGCAAAAAGCTGTATTGTTTCATTTGGTGCAATGCGTGGGAGAGGGCTTCAGGGTGGTTACACGAATGGCTAGTAGTTTTGGGGAGAGGCTCAGGCAAACCCCAGACACCGGGCGGGGGTGTGCAGAGGGGCCCCCCAAAGGCCTCTGGGCTCCACAGGCTCCTGGTTGTGCTACTCGCCCAGCCCAGCCTGGGGGCCCCTGCGGAGGTGAGGCAGGTGTGGTCCATCTTCCTGATGAGTCTCACCTGCAGGAGGTCACGGGGATGCGGGTCTGCACGGGGAGAACAGGGCCTGTGGCTACAAAAGGGCCTGGCTCTGGCTCCTCTCCAAGGCCAAGGCGGCTTCCGTGGCCCTGAGTTTGGCCCACTCACCTTGGGAGGCGTCCGCACGTCCTGGAAGAGAATGCGGCCACCGCGCTGGTGTAGCATCTTTAAGATGCTCAGGCCCTCAGCTTCTTCTCCGCCAACTTGCAGTAGACGTGGCCCCCGCCCTTGAGAGCCACATCCTCGGTGGAAACAGAAGCCCAGAGAGAGGTGGGTGTGGGGCCCGCTGAGGCAGGTGGCCAGGCGGGTGACGGGGCCTCCATCTCGGTGGTGGAGTAATTCTGACGAACTTGGGAGCGCGTGGTTGTTCGGCATAAGGGGTTAAGGCAGAAAGGAAACCCGTGTGTTGGCTGATCTGGGAGGTGGTTGTGAAGGTGGCGACTGGATGAGACGCAGGAGAGTGGCCTGAGGCTGGGAGCAGGGGTGTCCCTGGGTCTGTCCCGTCCAAACACGATTGGAGCAGGAGACAGACCCGGGACGCCCAGCGCCCTGCCCGCACTGCTTTTATTTGTGTGTGTTTTTCTTGTTTGTGACCTAATGGTGTTCATATTTGTTTTTGAGGTTTAGAATATGTATGTGATTCTTCTGGATTGTCTAAGAGATTGGTCAGAGCTTGCAAGAGGTGCCGGAGTCTTAGGAGGAGAAAGACAAAAATTAATTTTAAGCCATTTCCAGCATAAAAGTTTAAACACTGTATTCTTAGGTCTATGTATCCCAAGTGACAGAGCCATAGCGGCTTCTATTTTACTGGCAAAAATGCCTCCTTGCTTCCGATTTAATGTCTGTTATTTTACCCAGCCTTTCAACGGTAGTTCAGAGAGTGAAACCTCAAAGGAGAACATGAAACTTCTGAACTGGTAACAAAACTGTGATCATAGTATGCAAGGTGCTATGTGTTTCTTTGCTTAAGAGTCTATAAATATTCATGAGCGATTGGAGGTGTATCCATTCCACAAGATGCTTCCCATTTGAACAGACTGAGCAAACGCTTGTCTCTTTCTACTCAGAACATGAATAATCTCGTACAAGGATGCAGTATTTTTACATAAATAATATAAGGCAAAAGTACCAAATCTCCAGGGTGAATTATCTTCTTTATTACAGTTGGGGCGAGATGTCACAGGTCGTAGGTGACAGAGGGCAGGGCCAGCTGGCTGAGTGAGCTCCTTAAAAGTATCCTTAGTCACTGGGGTTTGAATTAAATCACTTTCTATCACAGGAGTGGGGAGAGGAAGAGGGAGAGGAGAGGAGAGGAAACAGAGGCCGATGCTAAATGCTTTCAGTCCACTTCCTCATGTTGGACTCACTGACTCATAGTTCCCAGTCAGTCCTGTCACAACAGGGTTCTCCCTCTCCCTTCCTCTCTCTGAAATCAATATAAACATTAAAAAAAACCGTCAGAATTCTGATTTAAATACAGGCAGAAACCTTGGGATTTCTAGACATTTGCATCTCGCTGAGTGAGTGGATGAGCTTGAGTTAGCAATCACAGGGCTCATTTTCCCAATGGACAACAGCTGCCGGCTTTAGGGAGATGGGCTGCACGGATTTGAGAGCTTTTTAAAATAATATTGCATTATTAAAAATGCATCATTGCTTTGTTTGTTCTGTCCAATGGCAGGTGCGAAACGCACAGGTCTGTATTTAAAATTCAGAGATGCAAAGGGTGATGGCACAAGCTGTTTTGAACTGCTCCCGGCCCCGGTGCCGGACTTTCATGCACCACAGTTAACTACACAAGAATAGAGATGTCAGGAGGTTTATAGGGCAAAGGTCAATCTCCAGAAATGTATTTTCATTTTCACTTCTTGTTAGTTAAGAATGTCCTTCCTGGCGTTTATATCTGGAAGGCTGAGACAAAGAGATCCTCCAGGGCTGTTGCTGATTCTGCCCCATCATTTATCGTGGTGGTGTCCCGAAGGATTGATCATATTACAAGATGCAATACATCTGATACGTTTGAATCCATCAAGTAGCATTCCCTACACACGTTTCTCAATCTTACAGTACACGGGTGACTCAGAAAATTCGTAGAACTAATAAATACACAGCACATAACTATTTCCTTTAATTCTGCTAGAAACCAAAATGTGGACTTGCCTTTAGCTTCTGCCTACACAGATACCGTCCTCTCTTTGTGCTGTAATTGCTACCGACCGTGGGGGTCAGGGACCCAGACCAAGGCCTTTGGTGCCAATAGAAAGAGACTGAGTTTAGTAAAGCAGAGCAGAAACTTTATTCTTTGATTAAAGAGAATAAATGAGCTCAGGCTCTAAGGGCCCCCTCTCCCCGACTCAGAGGGGCCTCTGTATTCACAGGCTGTGGCAATTGATCACCGGTGATTAAATTCTTGTAGGTGCTGAGTCATTCTTCTGGTGCACCTGGCCCTTTGCTGAGTCATTCTTCTGTTGCACCTGGCCCTTTAACTCGGGGTATTTTGCACACGATGCCCCTTCGCCATCTTGGTCTTTGCACTCGGCACCTTGCACTTTGCACTGGGCACCTGGTGTTTGCACTGGGCACCCTGGTCTTCATGGTGTGGAATCCTTTTCAGTTGTGGAAGCAAGCACAGCTGGTGACATAGTTTAGATATTGAGGAACATTAGCAGCGGTTCTCAACCTGTGGGTCGCGACCCCTCTGGGGGTCGAACGACCCTTTCACAGGGGTCGCCTAAGACCATTGGAAAACACATCTATAATTACATATTGTTTTTGTGATTAATCACTATGCTTTCATTATGTTCAATTTGTAACAATGAAAATACATCCTGCATATCAGATATTTACATGACGATTCATAACAGTAGCAACATTACAGTTATGAAGTAGCAACGAAAGTAATGTTATGGTTGGGTCACCACATGAGGAACTGTATTTAAAGGGCCAGAAGGTTGAGAACCACTGCATTAGGGTCCTTTCGTTTAGCCCAGTGACACAATATTTTCTTTCCCATGAGTCTCGATTATTATTTTACTCACCAGAATTGGCTCCAAACCTTTTTGATTCTTTATCATAATTCATATTCAGTTTCAACAGACAAGGCTTGAAAACTTGACAACTTTGGAAATAATATGGAATCCACTCTGTTTTTTTTGTTTTTTTTTAAATTCAGACTTATCTTAAGCATTCACAGGATTGTTTTTGCGTTTCCTTCACATGAGCTTATGGATCCTTATAGGATTTCTTTAAGAAAAACAAAAAAAAGCTTCTCAGCAGGCGATTTGGAAGAGGAAGAGTCATGGTGTTTTTAAGCAAAGCGGCCATCACACTTTACACTAAACCACCGTTGATGGGCTCAGGGTCCCAGTTCACATTTCTGTTGGGAACCTTGAGAACATTTATGTCACAATCACATGACTGTGATCTTTGCAATTTGCTTTGCTTTGATTTCAACAAAGAGATCAGTGACTCACATCACTTCAGATCTGACACATGACTCGGCCTTACAGGAAGAGAGCGAGAATTAATGTGGTGGTGTTACCATGACAGTGGAGGTGGCCTCAGCATCAGTGCTAATAACTGTAACAACCTTATCAATATCACTGGGTCAACAAGCCAGTATCCACACCAGGGCTCTTAACTGTACTGAGTGATGTATGTCCAGGGAGGGAAGTTCATAACGTCGTTTTCTATATCGATGAGACAGTGATATTCGGTTCTTGGGGATGGGTTATCTTTTATTTTTATGTTTTTATAGATTTCAGAGAGAGGAAAGGAGAGGGAAAGAGAGATAGAAACATCATTGACGAGAGAAAATCACTGATCAGCTGCCTTTTGCCTGGAATCGAACCGTGGCCTTCTGGTTCATAGGTGGAGCCACAGTGGGGATCCCGCAACCGGGGCATGTGCCCTGATCAGGAATCGAACCGTGACCTCCTGGTCATAAGTCAAAGCTCAACCACTGAGCCACGCCAGCGGGCAGGGGATAGGTTTTCTTTTAAATCACAGAATAAGAAGAGCTTGGAGTTTTATGATGATATTCATGATCTAGATTGTCGCTGTTGTTTTTTTCAGTCAAAATCACAGAAGACTTTTCTAAAAGGAGTTTCTTGCAACCACTTTTGCAGAAAGTCATACAGACAGAAAAGCCAAATAATACCCTTCAAACTGAGGTTTATTTGATGTGCCAAACCCTGAAATACCTTTGGAATTACACTGTATTAGTGGCTGGGTGTTCAATGGTATTGCACTTTCCTATTCTTTCTCAATGTTTTTATATAGGTTCAGAGACTACCATTCAAAGTCAATTGAACAGAGAGATGAAAATTTAGAGAGATTTGGAGAGAAGCAAAGAAGGGCTTTGTTGACAGTAGTTAGAGAACACAAGAGATGGAAACTAGACAAACAGGACTAAGGAAGGGAGAAAGAACTAATCATTGAAGGAAAAGAAAGAGTAACCTGGAGAAATTATTAGTGCCCCTATAACGGCTCGCATTTTTACTAGAAAGTGTTTTAATTGAATTTAATATTGCCATGTTAATAAATTTTAAGACAGGAAAAAGAGGGTGTTTGTTAATTGTTTTTAATATTATAGCATATTTCCAAATATTTAGAGGGGCAGGGCTGGCCTCCTCCTCCTTCCTGCTGTTTGCCTGCAGGCTTTTTCCCTGCTCATTAACGCCTTTCCCAGCTAGTGGGCAGGTGAGAAAAAGAGCAGAAACAAGCCTCAGTCAATTACAGTTCTCATTAGGGGCTCTGGCAAAAAAAAAAAAATGGGTGGGGGCGGAGTCTGGATCTACCAGCTAGAGATGGGGACCAGCCATGGTGTTCTGGCCAATTCATTCTGCTCCCTGAAGATCAGAGACAATTGCGTGTGGACTATACGGTAATACATTTCCATAGCAATGACTGGCATGTTGGCAGAGGGGAAACCACGCAAAAGGGTGAGGTAATTATCTAGATCAGTGGTTCTCAAATTTGCATTGGAATCACCTGCAAAGCTTGTTTTCAGAAAAAAAGACAGATTGTTGGGCTCCACCCATAGGGTTTCTGATCAAACAGGTGGGGATTGGCGCCAAGAATATGAATTTCGCCCTAACCAGTTTGGCTCAGTGGATAGAGCGTAGGCCTGGGGACTGAAGGGTCCCGTGTTTGGTTCTGGTCAAGAGCAGGTACCTTGTTTGCAGGCACATCCCCAGTAGGGGGTGTGCAGGAGGCAGCTGATCCGTGTTTCTCTCTCATCGATGATTCTAACTATTCCTCTCCCTTCCTCTCTGTAAAAAATCAATAAAATATATTTTTTAAAAAAGAATATGAATTTCTAGCAAGTTCCCGGTGATGCTGGTGATGCTGCTGATCCTGGGATTATGCTTCAAAGATCATCGATCTAGATAATTAGACAATGTGACACAGTTTCTAACAAACACAATTGATTTTCGTTTTTCTGTCACATGAGCTTATGGATCGTTATAGGATATCTTTTTTTAAAAAAAATATGTTTAATTGATTTCAGAGAGAGGAAGGGAGAGGGAGAGAGAGATAGAAACATCAATGATGAAAATCATTGATGGGCTGCCTCCTGCCCCCTACTGGGATCAAACCAGAAACTGGGGCATGTGCCCTAACCTGGAATCAAACTGTGACCTCCTGGTTCATAGGTGGAGGCTCAACCACTGAGCCACACTGGTGGGGCTAAATCATAATTTTAAATGAACAAAATATGGGAAACAGTCACTGAATAATCAAATCACCTCCCAAAAGCGGGATAATTTCAAAATATGTGAATAATTTCTAAAATATTGGATAGAACCATATGAGATCACATATGTAACTGTTTCTGACCTCAAGAAATGATAATTTTATAGACCTAGTTATTTTATTTATTTTTCATAGCATCTGATGTCTGTTAGCTTTCTACTAGCTTTATTTCTTTCATTAACATTTCACCTATATCTTGATTGTATTACTGTCATAACTATTTTTAATTTGTTGGGAGAGTGATGTTGTACATACTTCTATACTTCTCTATATAATGAAATCGTGACCTTAAAGGATTTTTCCTGAGTAGTATAACCGAACTACAGCGTGAATGATAGCATGATAGCTTTTATAACCTACTTTTGGAAATGTAATGAGAAGTTAAATGTATACAAACAGACTTAGTAGATTCATGGGGAGCCTGCTAAGTAGAGAGGAATCAAAAAGCATCGGAGACGATGTTGAAAGTTACTGTTTGCTGGGTAGGTAGCCAGCCGCCGTTCCTTTGCATGTAAAGGAGGGCCTGTGAGCTCGCTCACTGAAACTTCCCTTGAAAATGTTCTTATTTGCCCTGCATCCAGCTGGACTCCGAGTTTTATTCCTTTTGACTGACTTGCTCGCTGCTTCTGCTTCCAGCACCGTCGGGGCAAGTAGGTTTCCACTTGAGCTCTGGAGAACAGAGGAAAAGCAGAGTTAATCAAAAACTGGCTTGTTCTCGCTGCTAAACTTTCAAGGGAGTTTCTTCTAGACAGAGTGTTTGATAATATTGAAAACAGCATCTGTTACAGTGTTCGCCGTGTCTGCTGCGTGGTTGAGATCGGATTGTTGGTTCTTTGTCACTTTCGTTTCCTTAATTGAAAGGGCACTGGCTGGCCCTTTTCCTTACATTCTTTTTGATAAATGGAATTAAAATACTTTTGGGGTTAAAATCACAGGTACATTTACACATCCCTAAACATCCTCACACAGATGTACCAGAAGGTTCTGATGCAAATAGTGGAAGGAGTGTTCAATGTTGAATACAACCTAAGTATTAAGCACCGATACTATTAGAGTAAAATTTCTCATAAGTGAACATCCTTTCCTATTAAAATATATTCTATGAAATGCATTAACTTGTATGCCCATTAACCTTACACCTGCTTACCCCTAGAGGAACTGTGGTGTTTCATGCCATTTTTCATGAAATTGTGTGTCTATGAGGAGGAGGGGCAGAATTCAAAGTTATATTTTGGAATGAAATACTTCTCTACAGAGTCACTCTGACCAACAGAGTCAATGATTCTAAAATTTATATAGAAGAGCAAAGAAGCATCAGTAGGTTAAACCTGTCTGAGGAAGAAAAATGTAGAAGAGGAGAAGCCTTTACTAAATCCTGAGATTTATTCTAAGTTATGGTAGTTCAGACAGTGCGAGCAGGGCACAGGGATGGGCAAATCAATGCCTAGAACAAAACGGAGAACGCAGACACAGATTCGCACAACGATGCTGCTATGATTTAGGGCTGAGGTGGCAAAATGAGCAGCAAAGATGTGCTATCCGTATGGAAAGAAAAATGAAATTGAATTCCTCTATCACAACATATCCATAATTCAAACCCAGATAACCAAAACTGGAAATATAGACAAAGCATTGTAGTATTTGGGAGAGAATAGAAATGAATATGTTTTTGATATTGGGAAGTAGTCGCTTTCTTAAACAGGATGTGAAAGCGTTTGTTCTTAAAGAAAAGAAAACCATTTTAAACACGGCTATCTTAAGTTCAAAAGCTTCTGTTCATTAAAAGATACCTCAAAAGTTAAAAAGAAAAGCAAGCTATAAGCTTGGGGAAATATTTGCAACGCCTGTATCTTGTGAAACAGTATAAAAATATAAAGACTAGCCCTGACCGGTTTGGCTCAGCAGATGGAGCATTGGCCTGCGGACTCAGGGGTCCTGGGTTCGATCGGAAACGTCATAGACAAAGCTTTGTAGTGTTTGGGAGAGAATAGAGAGGAATATGTTTTTGATATTGGGAAGTAGTCACTTCTTAAACAGGATGTGAAAGCATTTGTTTTTAAAGAAAAGAAACATTTTAAACACGGCTATCTTAGGTTCAAAAGCTTCTGTTCATTAAAAGATACCTCAAAAGTTAAAAAGAAAAGCAAGCTATAAGCTTGGGGAAATATTTGCAACGCCTGTATCTTGTGAAACAGTATAAAAATATAAAGACTAGCCCTGACCGGTTTGGCTCAGCAGATGGAGCATTGGCCTGCGGACTCAGGGGTCCTGGGTTCGATTCCCATCAAGGGCATGTACATTGCTTGTGGGCACATCCCCCGTGGGGGGTGTGCAGGAGGCAGCTGATTGATGTTTCTCTCTCATCGATGTTTCTAGCTCTCTGTCCCTCTCCCAAAAGCAAGCTATATACTTGGGGAAATATTTGCAACACCTGTAACTTGTGAAACAGTATAAAAATATAAAGATTATATAACAAGAAGACAATCTGTCTTATTAATAATTTGCTCCATAACAAACCACTCCAGAACGTAATGGACCAAAACGGAACCAGGTATTTCTTCGCAGCTGCAGTTTAGAAAGTGCTCCATCGGGTGGGGTGTTGCTGTGGTTGGAAAGACGAGGGCAGGAAAACCCTGTTGTCCTGGCCACATTTCTGCCTCCTGCCCTGGGCTGGCTGAGCGGCTGGCTGGCTGGGCCGTTCTCATGTTAACCTTGTCTCTTGCATTAGACCTCCTGTGTGGCTTCTCTGATAGGCTTCCCCACCGATGGCTCAGGGCTCCGAGAGTGTTGAGGTCTCTTTAAGCTCAGACACAGCATCTCTCTGTCTCCCTCTATTTGTCAAAGCAAATCCCAGATTGGCAGGGGAGGAAACACAGATGCTGGCCTTTGTTGGGCGGAATGGGAAGGTCCTTCCTTCCGTGGGTCCAGCCCTAGACACTGAGTTCCTGGGTTCGTTCCTCGGCTTGGTTGTCACAAACAGGGCCCTCGGGAGCCTTTTCCTGCATGGCTTCCATCCACGGCAGCGATGCTGTGTCCTGCGTGTCGGACAAGAGTGCAATCATAGTGTGGGGATGCTCGGTTTCACAAGATAATGCTGGGCTGTTACCAGAAAGTTGTATCAGTGACACGCTCATGCTCGGCCTGTGTGGTAAAGATAAATACTGAACCTGTGCACCAGGAGGTCAGGGTGCGATTCCTGATCAGGGCACATGCCCGGGTTGTGGGCTTGATCCCCAGTGCGGGGCTTGCAGGAGGCAGCCGATTGATGGTTCTCATCATTGATGTTTCTCTCCCTCTCTCCCTCCCCCTTCCTCTCTCTGAAATCAATAAAAGTATATTTTTAAAAAAGAAGAAGAAGAAAACACGCTCATTACCAAAGACTGAGGGGTCTTCCTGAGCAAAACCTCTCTAAATTTTGGTGTCGTCAGATTCACTCTTTAGTTTTTGCCAATTAAATGAGTGTGAAATGGAATCGCAATGTGCCCCCGCCCCTTTTATTTTTATTTTTTGGCTCCGTTTGATTATGAGGCTGACAAGGCTGAGCCTGCCTTAATGGTTATCTTTTTTCCTTGTGAGGGAATGCCTGCTTATGATAGTCACTCCTTTTTCTATAGGTTTACATGGTAGGTTGTTTTAAAAGATGGCCCTCCATTCGCTATTAATGCTACTTTTGATCGCTTCTACTCATAATACAAATATGTGGCAGTTAGCGCTTTCGAAAACACATTACAGGGTTCATACATTATCTGAAGGAATCTCTCTGTAAAAATGTCTCTCAATGTGCCCCCCCCCCCTTTTTTTTGGCTCCGTTTGATTATGAGGCCGACAAGGCTGAGCCTGCCTTTATGGTTATCTTTTTTCCTTGCGAGGGAATGCCTGCTTATGATAGTCACTCCTTTTTCTATAGGTTTACATGGTAGGTTGTTTTAAAAGATGGCCCTCCATTCGCTATTAATGCTACTTTTGATCGCTTCTACTCATAATACAAATATGTGGCAGTTAGCGCTTTCGAAAACACATTACAGGGTTCATACATTATCTGAAGGAATCTCTCTGTAAAAATGTCTCAGAAGTGGCCCTGACCGATCCTCTTGATGTGATATTTTGTTTCTGAGGATAATTTGCCCCATTGTAGCGGGGGGAGGTTCTTTTTCAGCAGCTGTATGTGCCTGGCAGGCTTTTCTAATCTATGAAGACCTTTTTGACAGATCTCTAGCTAATTTTATGGGGTTTCATAGGTTTCTTGGAGCAGAGCGCTTAAATCTCTTTCTTAGCTCTTCATGTTTAATTCCGTTATCCCGTCGTATCTTTCAGAGAATGTACAGGGGGGTGTAGCGTGCTGAGGAAAGTGCCGAAAGCATTGGGCTGGTTAGACATTCTAATTATGAGGCTTCCCATTCCGTGCCTTTGTTTGTCCTAAAAGCGATCAGTACCGAGGCAGTTAGAGCCACCTGAACGTCAAGAACCTGGACTCTTCCGAATGCTCGGGCCAACGTCACACATCTATCAGAAAGGCAGATGCAGCCTTCCATCCGCAATTACCTTTGATTGGTTTCACTCATCAATTCCAGGAAGTCCCTGATGAATCACTCAAAAATAGTCCATCAATTCCTCAATATAATATGATTCATTATTATAGACTAAGAAAGTCTAAAACCATTCTCCCCCCACCCCCCCCCCACAAAAAAAAAAAAAAAAAAAAAAAAAAAAAAAAAAAAAAAAAAAACAAAGAGGTTTTAAAGGAGTGGTGGTGACTAAAACCATTCTCCCCCCCCCCCCCCCCCAAAAAAAAATGGTTACCTTGCAAAGTAAAAGTGGCCTGTGTCCTTTGAGAGCAGTAATTCAAGGCTGGGAACGCAGTTGCCTCCATGGCTGAATGGCTTGAGCACATTTCAGCATACTGTCCAAACACAGCAGGACAGGAAAAAAGTGCAAGGAACATGTATGAAGTACCGAATGTTCTTCTCTTATGAACCTTATAAAAGTCATTCTGCCCTATAACCTATACCATCTAATTTGTTGCATAATTGATACTGCTTAAAGTGCATATAGCAATCAGTGATAGGTTTACTAAAGGAATGAAACAAAGATGTATTCTAAGGGCATAAAAATAATGAACACGGTGACATAGACTTCACTGGAAATTCTTTGTAAAAAACCTTTAGTATTTGCACAGGCCTGTGTGGCTCAGTTGGTTGGGCGTTGTCCCCTGAACCAGGAGGTTTCAGGTTCTATTCCTGGTCGGGTCACATACCTAGGTTTCAGCTCAGACCCCAGTGGGGGACATAGGGAACACAGCCCATGGATGACTCTCTCTCTCTCTGTGTCTCCCTCTCCCTTCCTTTCTCTATAAAATCAATGTAAAAATAAAAACCCCCACAAAACTTGTATGAAAAGATTTCTGACTGCATCAGAAAAGACACTCTTCTGCAGTTATATAGCTAAAGAACTAGAGATTTACATTTGACCCTAACTGCAAATCCTTCAGCAATTTACACATAGTTACATGAGTGGTAAGATGTCACTAGTTTTTCTTTGGCAAATTGTCCCTTTTTATGCTCATTACTTGTTTATCTCTAATGAAGAGTCCCCAGAAATTTTTCAAGGTAGCTCTCAAGACAATAAATTATGACTATTATAATCAAGTACTGATTCCAAATAGTGGATTAAACAAGCAAAGAAACACCACCTCTTTAATGAAGCTCAAATAGACCTGTTTGAAATACATACATATATATATATAGTTGATTTCAGAGAGGAAGGGAGAGGGAGAGAGAGAGAGAAACATCAATGATGAGAGAGAATCATTGATCTGCTGCCTCCTACATGCCCCCCACTGGGGATCGAGCCCGCAACCCAGGTATGTGCCCTTGACCAGAATGGAACCCAGAACCCAGGACCCTTCAGTCCATAGGCCAACACTCTATCCACCGAGCCAAACCAGCCAGGGCTAGCTAATAGACCTGTTTGTATGGGCTACACGTTGCTACTGCAGCACCGTATTTAACAGATAATAAAAATAAGCACAAAGTATTTAAAATGTTTAGTGTGTTGATTCCATTCAATATAATTTCCAGTGTCAAAGTAGTTCTAGTTTCCCTAGTGTCCATTTTAGATCCAATCTGATTGATGCAACACTTGTATTCATTTCCATTGTTCCTTGTGATATGGGATAAAATGATGCCCTCGATCCGGTAATGCAGGGGTCCTCAAACTTTTAAACAGGGGCCAGTTTACTGTCCCTCAGACCGTTGGAGGGCCGAACTATAGTTTAAAAAAAACTATGAACAAATTCCTATGCACACTGCACATATTACCTTATTTTGATGTCATCTTAAGCTAATTCAAAAGTGCTCAAAATTGTTCAAAGAGCTCCCCTAGAATCTTTTATGCAGTTGGCCAAGTATTTCTATTTTGCCCCATTTACATATTTATTACCCCTTCTCTTGTTCTGTTTGTATAAGTGTAAACACATGCCCATGTGTATGTATATAAATATATTAATTTTCCTGAGCCGGTTGAGAATAAGCTGTAGAATTACATCCCTTTAGATCCAAAAGGGTCATGTATGCCTCCTAAGAAAAGGGGCATGCTATTCTATGACTATGTACAACTTTCAAAATCAGAATATTTAATATTGATAGAATTCCTTTCTCCCATCCACAGTTCCTATTCGAAGTCCATCAATTGCTCCTAAATAATGCTCTTTTATAACTAATTTTTCCTGGTTTGAAATTCAAGCCAATATCATAAAATACGTTTCGTTGTCTTGTAATTTTAGATCCAAACTTTCTCAAACCTGATGGGTTTACCTTGATTCTGGCATTTTGGAGGAGCACAGATGCATCCCTTTTTAGACTTGTTCTTCTGGTGCGTTTTGTGTAGATTTTGGTGGGAAGAGCACTGGAGTGATGACTGTGCTCACTGAGTTAGAGCAGGAAGAACAGGATGTTAATTTGTGTGATATAGTCATAGTAAACGGATGACTGACTTAGGGTAATCTACCAGGTATCCTTACTACATAATTTTTATTATTTTTTGTGGTAATTTGTAACTAAATTCATTTATTAAACTTTGATCTGCTAGGTTTGCCATCTTTTTATTCTTGTTTTGGCTGTATAATTTTTTTAGGTGATTTTCTGTAAGAAAAAGCTGTCCTTTTTCATACATTCATTCATTTAAATCAGTTTGAATTCAGTAGTATCCATTACTGTCATCTAGCATTATTATCAAAGGGCGCCTTTGTTCTTTACATATGTCTCAGTCACCTTTGAGCCCTTTCTTATCTTTGGTAAAACAAAGTAATCCACATTCCAGATGTGCTTTCCTTGTTCCAGACCTGAAACCTACTTCTTCACTAAGAGGCTTTGATCCTTTAAAGAATATACACTACCCTCCTTTTATTTTTAAATTTTTACTTATTTTCCATCACTTTCACGTCTCACAAAAAAATATTGGAACTGTTAACATAAAAACATTCAAACCTGTAAAGAATTTTTGTGAGTTTATTTGAGCCAAACTGTGGACAATTGCTGGGAAGCAGAACCTCAAAAAATTGAGATAATGCTCCAGAGATAGGCGGGTTACATCTGTATTTATACATTGCAGTCAAAGGAAAGGGATGTAGGTGGGTTACATGAAATCCATTGGTGATAGACTAGAGAGGCAGGAGAAAGCAAAGCAGGGAAACCCCTGGGATTGGATAAAAAGTAAAATGAGAGACACAGGCTTAGGTGGGTGCAGGATCAATTAACATGATAACAATGAATAATTTGTGGTATCTGTCCTGGTGCCCAGCACATTAGGTTGTGCCCCAAGGGGTCCAGAAAAAGAAAGGGAAGTTACAAGTTACCCAGACATTTCAAGGGTTAAGATTAAGTAAAAATATAAAAGTGGTAGTCATTTGTGTGACAAAGATAAGTATCTAGAGAAATTACACTGCTTTGCTTTAGGTTTAATGTTTTATTTTACTATTAACATGATTTGGGAGATTTTAACCATTGGGACTAAGCTAATGGAAGGAAAGCATTTTTGCAGGACTTCATACCTCTAGATCAGTGGTTCTCAACCTTCCTAATGCCGCGACCCTTTAATACAGTTCCTCATGTTGTGGTGACCCCCAATTTCATTGTTACAAATTGAACATAAGCATAGTGATTAATCACAAAAACAATATGTAATTATATATGTGTTTTCCGATGGTCTTAGGCAACCCCTGTGAAAGGGTGGTTCGACCCCCAAAGGGGTCGCAACCCACAGGTTGAGAACCGCTGAGTTAAAGTCTAATTTCAGACCATCCTTTGTGGTTACTTTAGGTCTCTGAGTTTGCAAGACCGCCATGCAGGCCTTCCCTGAGCTTGTCAGGTCAGCATGTGGCCCCTTGCGTCCACAGAACTAAAAGAAAATATTGAACGCAAATGTAGTATGTTTAAATTTACAATTTATAAACAGTGAGGCCATGAGCAATTAAAATAACCAAAGAAACGTTTTCTTTATGTTGAAGTCAGGTCAACTGTGATTTTAATGATCACAGGATTCTGCTGAAAGGAATGTTTGGGGGAGAGAAGTTGATTTCTGCAGTATAAGGAGCTCCATTAAAATACCTGAGCGCCCTCTCTATATTAGGCGTCACTGTGTTAGACAAGACTGTTAGCCTTTCTAGGCACAGGGCAGAGTGGGTTTTGCAGGTAAGCAAACCTAGAGGCAGGCTCTTCAGTTTCCTTTACACATTTTTCAATTAACACTTACCCTTTGGATCAGCTTGCTTCTCCCCAAGGTAATGCCAAGGGCAGGTAAATGATGAACTTGCCTGCCCAGACTCCCTCGAAAGCGCTGAACTATTTTAATTGTTGATCTGTGTGGAGAGATGATGGATGTGGAAGAGGAACCGGAGTTGCTCGCTATCTCGCTTGATAAAATCCCCTCCCATTCATCACTCACTGTACAAAAGCCCTGCAGATTAGTTTTGTTTAAAGATTATTTGCATTTAAATTGTGAGGATGTAGTCGAGCACTTGTACTTATGACTGAGGTTAAAAGCTGAAGTCATTAGTGGTTTAATCTTTTAAAAAAAAACCACACACACACAAAACAGTATTCCCTAAAGCAAATCAAAGCATTGCATGTGCTACCATATTTAGTGGAAATTCCTGAAACTAGGGGGATACTGTGGAGTCAACAATGTAAAAAAGAGAAAAAAAATAGTGTCTTTATTTCCTGCGAGGTTGGAACCAGAAATATATTGAAGTAGAATAATAGTCCTTGATGTGAGCTACTCTCCACAAACAAAAATGAAGCTTTCTATTTTCTGAAATTGCAATTGTATAAGCCAATTTTTTCCCCCTCAAGTGTCACACAGAGTTAATTGACTAACAGCAACCTAAATTATGTTGTTACCTTACTGTTCAATTTCACATTGTTAAGCAGAGAAATTTAGAAATGCCGAGATGAAAACATTAGGCACGAAATAGTCTGTAATGTAACATTATAGCAACTCTAAATAGATGGTACACAGTGCGGGTTGTGGCTGTGAATGAAAAACACAATTATCTATATTCTTCCATTCATTTCAAAGAGTTCAGGGGGTCATTCATATCAAGCAAACAATCAGGCTTTTGAGTGTTTTTTGGTGGTTTTTTTTTTTTTTTTTTTTTTTTTAGCAGTAAAGCTATCTTATTGGAAAAATTCTCTAAAGCCTTTTTTTAAAAAAAGGTTTAAGACACATATGAAATCACCTATGTAGAATTCTTCAGAAAGGACTAATTTTATGTTCGCTTTAAAAAAAATATGGTAAGTTAAAGGATCTTGTTTCATATTTAAAAACTGTTTAGCGACAGGACTATTTGGTTAAGGCCTAAATTGGTCTGAGGTGAGGACTATTTAAACCTCAAGTAAATTTGTAAACCCCAAACTAACTCCTTTCTTGAGGAGGAGAATGGTATTTTCTTTGCCAGGTTCATGCTGGCTTACTCATAGTTATATAAAACATATTTATCTAAGATCTATTTGACTTTACAATCATGTGTGTGGTTTTTCGCATTTGATAGATTCTACTAAAAATTATGTTTTAGCCCAGCCAGCGTGGCTCAGTGGTTGAGCATTGACCTATGAACCGGGAGGTTCAATTCCCGGTCAGGGCACATGCCCAGGTTGTGGGCTCGATCCCCAGTGTGGGGCGTGCAGGAGGCAGCCAATCAATGATTCTCTTTCATCATGGATGTTTCTCTCTCTCTCTTCATCATGGATTCTCTCTCTCTCTCTCTCCAGCTCCCTTCCTCTCTGAAATCAATGAAAAAATATATTAATAAAAATATATGTTGCCAATATTCACACTGACTTATAATTTCCAATTCAATTTTTTAACCTGATGCGTATAAAATATATCACATATTGGTTGTAGCTAACATTTCCCTCATTAAACAACTTCTTGAGTAATCGATACGATTTAAAAACCCACCTTAATATTCTTCATTAATCACTTAACTAACCCTTGCTTACCGCATTCATCAGCTTTGAACTTTTCTACCTGTCGAAGGCAACCCCGAGTCACTTACCTGGTAATTCATCGCCTGATTGTCCCCTGCCTTAGACCTGCTCCTGGTTTCAGTGAATAATGGTTTTCCTTTCTGTTTGTGGGTGAGGGAGGCTTACAGCATCATTTCCCTTAGACTTCCCCGCTGAATAGTTCCCTGCCATGTTCTGCCCTTGTGTCCGTAATGCGGAAAACAGCCTTCCTACCGGAATTACCATTCGAGTGGAATACCTTTCTTATTTAACCCTGAGAGCACGCCTGCTTCCTTTAATCCCACTCAATCTACCCTGAACGGGGGACATATCTAAAAGAGAATGTACGGCCCCACGCTTCAAACGCCATTTCTCAGTGTACTTGGAAATGGTTTCAAAATTGATGTTCACTGAGATGTTAGATCAAAAATGGAGCATAGATAAAGCCAAGGTCATGACTCGTCAGCTCACAATCATTCCTGTAAAAGCTCACCTACGGAGAGTCGCCCTGCTGTGCTTTGTATTTCAAATGATGAATTAACACGAGAAGCCTTATGACAGTATCATGGAATATGGGCCGGTGATCGGGCACAGAGGTATGCAGGCAGTGGACTCCCTAATTAAGCCACCGAAGTGAGAGGACGGGCAGGTCAGACAGGTTGAAAGAGTGTCTCGAACTGAAATAGCAACTGGGCTCCGTGAGCACGCACACAGCCAAGTGACAGACCGGAGCAATAATGGATGTATTTTCAAAAAGTCAAAACTGTTTGCATGGGTTTTCTAGAACGTTCTCAGCCATGCTGCCACTAGAAGATCTCCTTCTTTTTATAGACATTTGATAAGCACTTAGTACCCATTCATCTCCCAAGTCCACACTTCCCAAGGCTTACAAAGTAGATGTGGTGACGTTATCTACCCTTCCAGGTCGGAGACCCCAACCAAGGTCCTTGTGCCCAGTGTCATTGGCGCCAATAGAAAGAGACTGAGCTCAGTGAAGCAGAGCAGAACTTTATCCTTTGAGCAAGGAAGGGAGAAGGCTGAGCCCAGGCTCCAAGGGCCCCTCCTGTATTCTGAGGCTGTGGCCTTGGTGATTAAATTCTTTTAGACCAGCTTAGTCATTCTGTTAAACTTGGTCCTTTTGCTCATGGTCTTTTTTTGCATACAATGCACCTCCGCCATCTTGGTTTTTACTCGGTATCCTTGGGCTCTGCACTGGGCACCATGGTTGTTGCTCTCAGCACCTTAGTCTCTGCACTGGGCACCTTGGTCTCAGCACTGGGTACCATGGTTGTGCAACTCAGCACCTTGGTCTCTGCACTGGGCACCTTGGTCTCCGCACTGGGTACCATGGTTGTTGCACTCAGCACCTTGGTCTCTGCACTGGGCACCTTGGTCTCTGCACTGGGCACCTTGGCCTTTGCACTCGGCACCTTGGTCTCTGCACTGGGCACCTTGGTCTCTGCACTGGGCACCTTGGCCTTTGCACTCGGCACCTTGGCCTTTGCACTCGGCACTCTTCATTTTTCGGCGGGGAATCCTTTTCAGCTCCTGGAAGTAAGCATAGCTCCTGCCATAGTTTAGATAGTGAGAAATGTTAGGGTCTAGGTAGGATGATAGCCCCGCGACCTGGGCCTTACCTTTTCTGTATATAGTGTATTCTTGACTTATAATGAACTTACATTAATGTCCATATACACAAAGCCCAAAGTTATTCCAACGTTTTGATGAGATGAGAACGAATTATATGTCCAATATTTCAAATAAATATAATTTGTGGAAATAGGAAAGGGAAATTAGGTACTAGTATACACTTACTTTCTAATGATTGCATTATTTCAGACTTCAACACCCCCATGGTAGAGAAAAATAAACATTTATTTTTTAAAAATACCACACTGTCTTCCTATATTTCTGCCTCAGAGTGTATCTGACAGCTTCCTAAGATATGTATTCTTTGGCTCTTTGTAAAAACTTACCCAGCACGTATTTGTCTGATTCATGAACTGTGAAAAATCATTTTTGACTTTTTTAATCCAGGTTTGAGATATTATGGGTCAGGCAGGGACAAGATATCGGCAAGTCCATAAAAACAGCAATGCGGAGCGTGAGCAATAGAACCAGAGAAATGAGCAAACTAAAGCCCTCTCACTCTTTTTCTTCTGTATGGAATGTACTCACGTTAAAATGAGGACAATACTAACACGGCCAGTGTAAGAGCGTTGTTATTAAAGTGAATTAATTACCTAGCAGAGTCTACTCAACATTTCTGGACGTTGAAAAAGTAATTTTGCAAATGTCTTTTCCCCACTCAGGAGAAGCAAATGAGAACTTGAGGGAATCTGGATTCTAGTCGTCACATTATGAGAGTCAGTGACTGAGAGCATAAGCACAGAACCAGTTTAAAAAGTATAAAATAGCCTTAGCTTGTTTGACTCAGTGGAGAGAGCATTGGCCTGCGGACTGAAGGGTCCTGGGTTCAATTCGGGTCAAGGGCATGTACTGTTACTGATGTTTATAAGATAATTTTTCATCCCTTTATCTGGGAAACTATTTTCAAAATACATTCATGTTTTACCTTGATTGATATAAAGATCAGCTTTAAAAACCTTGTATCTGCTTCTATCTTGATGTCTTAGATGCAATATATTTTTTAGAATAATATATTTCTTATTCATATTTAATAATAAATAAAACATCCACAGGATGTACATAGTTATCTTTTACTGCGCAGTGCACTCAAACAAAGCTAAGTGTCTTAAAGTTCTATTTGGACAGTAAACTGTAGGGTTCAGACAGCAGATTACAGAGGCCAAATTATTTCTATTTTCTGTTAGGGCAAACCTTCAAATGCCTCTCTATGGATCGACTTGGTAAACTATTTCAGAGAGTGAAAAATATTTGCAGGGCTTTCCTAATGAAAAGTCCAAGAATTAAATTTCCATAATAATGCTAAATGGACTTAAAAGTGACAACTCTGAAATAACGGCAGAAATCGTGTTTTCTCAGCCATCTGCTCTCTTTGAAGTACCACAGTTGGGCACCTTCCCGGGCCCGCACTTGGTCCTCCGCAGTGCACACGGGGCCTGTACTGCATCCAAATTGTCACCTAATTAGAGAACTAGCCGGAGGTTGCTTCGTGTGAATCAATGGCTCCTTTCTTTGAAGATGCTGCAGCCCCTGGGACAGAAAGCATCCATCCAATGGCACGTCCTACGCTTTTGGCAGTGATGCCAGAGGACGCCATGCTGTCTCTCAGGAAGTTAATCACAGTCCTAGGTCTTTCAGGATCAAAACATGCATCAGATGGAATGTATGGAAGAGACAGAAATCCATACTTAGGATTCAGAGGCCACTGATGATGATAGATTCTTTTTTTTTTTTTTCAATGAGAGTGATCCTTCACCTTGCATGTATATGAGTCTTTGAGAGTCTTAAGTAGATAAAGGTCACAGCATATATATCCCTGCATTGAAAAGGAGTCTCCCTGCCTGGCCAGTGTGGCTCAGTGATTGAGCATCAACCCATGAACTAGAAGGTCAGTTCGATTCCTGGTCAGGGCACGTACCCCGCTTGGGGACTCGATCCCCAGCAGGGAGCCTGCAGGAGGCAGCCAATCCATGATTCTCTCTGATCATTGAGGTTTCTAACTCTCTCTCTCCCTCTCCCTTCCTCTCTCTGAAATCAGTAAAAACATATTTTTTTAAAAAAGGAGCTTCCCTATGAATACAATACTGAGTTTTCTCACCAAAGAAAGAAAGGGTCTTTGGAAAAAAAAATTTTTTTTAAGGCTTAAAGAATATATTTTGACAAAAAGATTTTCAAAAATTTAAAGAACACACTGAAGCTGAAAGAAAAATAAGAGGCTCGGTTTGTACAGCACATACTTTTGTGTGTGTTTGTAGCTGACATTATCCTAATAATTCAACTTTATTGTTGTCCTCGGGCATTTCATTAGATTCATTTATTTTTGTATAATATCCAACTTTCAGGCAATGAAGCCATCGCAGTGGGATAAAAGAAAACAATGAATTGCATTTTTATTCTTCCAAGAAAAGTATTAGAATAAATTTCATAAGGACAGACAATCATTTTTTAAAACATTTCTGAGTCTAGTAAAGGACTTGTACATGAATGTACAAGAGGAGAAAAATAAATCGTATTTAATATTGCTCAGGACAAGCAACCAGCTTCAGATAGCATTCTGTGATGGCGTTTATATTATAGCTGGTGTTGATTGATAGTCTCGTTTTGCGAAAATAAAGAATTATACCAATGGGAAAATACAGATAAACATTATACCCCTTGACATTATGCACATGAAATACACTAGAAATTATGATACACAGAGCTAAGTAGAAAGGGTTTTCTTTTGGCTGTCATTTAAATGATTTTTCTTAATTCTAAGTACATCCTGTAAAGACCCCAATCTATAACCTTTGCTCTTGCTGATGTGTGAATCTCAATCTCCTGCCTAGACTATTGCTGTAAATGGGACTCAGCTAACTTGATTGCCTTTTTATGTTTGGAATCGGTTAGCTTAAATAGCTTCATAATGTCCGTAGCCGTTTAGAAAATGATGTTGTTTGGAGAGAAGAGTGGTCTGTTCCCCACGGGCACCTCCAGGCCGGGCTTCCCGTGCCACAGTGACGAGGAGCGTAAAGGCCATTAAACAATCAACGTGGGGGCAGCCTCCTCACTCTCACTCCGATTTGGACTAACTCCACCACCAAATAGATTGGGCAGAGCCCCACCAAAGCCAAACCCAGAGGCAATGATCCCAAAGAAAGGAGGGTGAGGGGGGATGG
>NW_005370328.1:3511780-3516724 GCF_000412655.1 Myotis brandtii
GAGGGCGCATTTTCTAATGGTGTTTGGGGAGGTCCAAACCTCTTCTATTCTTAATACAAAAGTGATTGCCTCAGTTGCCTCTTCATTTTATTTTATTTTAAATATATTTTTTATTGATTTCAGAGAGGAATGGAGAGGGAGAGAAACATCAATGATGAGAGAGAATCATTGATCGGCTGCCTCCTGCACGCCCCCTACTGGGGATCGAGCCCGCAACCCTGGGCATGTGCCCTTGACCGGAATTGAACCCGGGACCCTTCCGCCTGCAGGCCGATGCCCTACCCACTGAGCCAAACCGGCTAGGACTGCCCCCTCATTTTATATGTTCAAAGAAAAACTAGTACCTATTTTTCTACTTTTCTCAAATGAGTTTTCCAAATCCAAGTTAAATGAAATGTTCCCTGTAATAAACCAGGAGTATAGCAATAGGGAATATAAACACCAAGTCATCGTTACATATTCTAAGTTTTTCTAATGATCTGTTCTTTCTCCAATGCTTGCCTGTAGAACTCCTATTTTTTTTTTTAATTTAAAAATACACAGGTAATTACCCAAGGAGCTGACATACTGTGTGTGCTTTTGGCTTCTCAGATTTTCTGTTACCTGTAGTGTTACAATGAAGCGCATCTATATTTAATTAATATATGAACTATAGCATCTAATCCCTTGGGGAAATTAGGAGAATTATGCACAAACGGCTAATTATTTCAATGTAGATTGAATCATGTACATTTCCTCCATGTTTTTCTTATTGCATCTCTTGCTTAATAATTATTCTCCATGCTGTCCGCCTTAAGTAGCATATATTTCTGAATTTCCCTGACTGTAATATCTGTAACAGACAGGGACTCTACAGGGTGGCTCAAGGATGTTTGTGAAATGCTGCTCAGAAATGACCAATAAAAAAAATGCACGCTGACATCAGTATAGACTTTAGTCTGCTATGGTGAGCGCTCTCCTCTTTCTCTGGCCTCCTCTTTCTCTTTCTCTCTCTCCATTTAATGGACTTTGCCCCAGGAATACTGCACCGAGAAGGGGCAGCCAAAATTGCTTCTTCTTCCTGTGGCTGAAATGTCTTGGACAAATGAAGAGTCCCACAGAGCTCAAAGGAGAACTACCCTTAGGGCTGTGAATTTTCCTCATTTGCAGTTCTCTATTCCTTTGTTATGGACATTTAAAGACTGAGATTTGTTGTGGACTTGAAGTTGCAGGGGAAAGGATTAAAAAATAAAAAAAGCAAAACATTTTTTGATATAATAGATGCTATGTTCATATCTTGTTAGTGAGCTTCTTGACAGGGCTTAGCGCTTTGAGGTGTAGAATTTGGGTAAATAGTGTCCCCGCAGAGGGCAAGTTGTGCATGGAGAGAAGCCATGCAGAGCAGCTTGGAAAAGCCTCCATAACAAGAAATGCTTTTCTGAACTTGTACACGGGCTCCAAAGATGTAAAAGGCTTCTTTATTGGCAGTGACAGAACTTTAAATAACTTTCAGCTGATCTCTATACAAAAACTCGTCAATTGAATCATAATTCAAAGTTTCAATTTGATCCAGTAATCCTTCTCCAAGAACAGAGAACGCTTCTGATGTGATAAATCAAAATGGAATACAGAGTTGACACTGTTTTCTGGCAAAATATTGGATTTTTCTCAGAGTACTACTGTGTATAAATAGGTAAAAAAAAAATCAAACTGAATTTGAAAAACACTGTTTAGTCAACAAATATGTGTTACATACCCCCTATGTATAAGGATGGTTCTGGGTGCTGGAAATACAATAAAAACAAGCATAATAGCTGAGTTATATTCTATTGGAGAAGGCAGGCTATAAATATATAAGCGAATGTATACGTAATATATTTTGAAGAGTGATACGTGTTATGAAGAAAATTTGAGGAGGGGTCCACTTTGACTAGGACAGTGATGGCGAACCTTTTGAGCTCGGCGTGTCAGCATTTTGAAAAACCCTAACTTAACTCTGGTGCCATGTCACATATAGAAATTTTTTGATATTTACTACCATAGTAAAATAAAGATTTATATTTTTGATATTTATTTTATATATTTAAATGCCATTTAACAAAGAAAAATCAACCAAAAGAGTTCGCGTGTCACCTCTGACACGCATGTCATAGGTTCGCCATCACTGGACTAGGATGTCCAGAAAACTGAGAAAATGGGTAAGATTTGAACAGAGATGTGGGTGATAAGGATTTAAGATACACAGAGATGTTGAGGCTATAGTGAGTTCAGATATTCAGGAGATGGAAAAAGCTCCAGGGTGGCCTGAATATCATGTCTATTGAGTAGAATATTGAGGGAAGTTAAAGCAGAAATGAGGACAGACTCAGCTTTCTCAAATAATGACCTAAGTTGTCAAACATCCACATAAAATTAAGGAAATAGGTCAGAAACATGGAACGTGACTAAGGAAATCTCCCACTTTCTCCAAAAATCATACCTAACCAAAACTAGGGGATAGAGGTCTTCAAAATGCATCTTACCTGTATGTTATGGTTAATGTTATGTGTCAACTTGTCTGGCTGAGGGACACCCAAACAGCATATACGATTGTATTTTTGGGTGTGTCTGTAATGATGTTTCCAGAAGAGTATAGTGTTTGAGTCAGTCAGTAGAATGAATGGAATAGATTTGCCTTCACCAATGTGAAGTGAGGCATCCAATCCGTTGCCTCCTGTAAGCCCCTACTGGGGACCCAGCCCTAAGTGCAGGCATGGGGGCCTGAAGAGAACTAAACAGCAGAGGAGAGGTGAGGTCTCTCTGTCTTCTCAGGCTGGGACGTCTCCTCCTGCCTGGAATGTTGGTGTTCTGGGTTCTGGGGCCTTTGGACTGTTGTTGTCCACCTTAACCAACGCTCCCCCAGCTCCTCAGGTCTTCAGGCTCTGACTGAATTATATCGCCAGCTTTCCTCTTTCTCCAGCTTGTAAATAGCAGATCATGGTATATCTCAGCCTCCATAATTATGTGAGCCAATTCCCATAATCAGTCTATCTATCTATCATCTATCTATCATCTATCTACCATCTATCTACCATCTATCTACCATCTATCTACCATCTATCTACCATCTATCTACCATCTATCTACCATCTATCTACCATCTATCTACCATCTATCTACCATCTATCTACCATCTATCTACCATCTATCTACCATCTATCTACCATCTATCTACCATCTATCTACCATCTATCTACCATCTATCTACCATCTATCTACCATCTATCTACCATCTATCTACCATCTATCTACCATCTATCTACCATCTATCTACCATCTATCTACCATCTATCTACCATCTATCTACCATCGTCATCTATCTGTCATCTATCTGTGTCATCTATCTGTATCATCTATCTGTATCATCTATCTGTATCATCTATATCTTCTATCTATATCTTCTATCATCTATCATCTATCTGTCTTTCTGTATATGTATCCTGTTGGTTCTGTTTCTCTGGAGAGTATCATCTATCTGTATCATCTATCTATATCATCTATCTATATCTTCTATCTATATCTTCTATCATCTATCATCTATCTGTCTTTCTGTATATGTATCCTGTTGG
The DNA here is from genome assembly GCF_000412655.1 of Myotis brandtii. Taxonomy (NCBI): domain Eukaryota; kingdom Metazoa; phylum Chordata; class Mammalia; order Chiroptera; family Vespertilionidae; genus Myotis; species Myotis brandtii. Next base: position 3,515,368 of record NW_005370328.1, read on the forward strand.
TTCTGTTTCTCTGGAGAACCCTGACTACTACAATATATGTAAATATCATTTGAAAGTAACAGAGCTGCTCCGAATTCCATACCACTACATAGAGAGGGGTCAAAATGTAGGTAAAAATTAAGTGAAAATAAGAATCCTCATGATGGATGCATGTGTGGCATCACCTGCAGAAGCAGGTTTCGACCCTGAAAAAGGAAATATGGAGGAGTGGTCTGAGAACCAGTGGGTCAGGGCATGGACTACTAGGGAGTCTCCAGGCTGAGTCTGGTAGTGTGTTTATGGTCACAATGGTGTCTAGAAGGCACCCTTCTGAGGGAAAGGAAAGAAACTGGAAGAAGAAGGCATCCCTGAGAGGCTTGACTGGGGCGGGGGGAGGGGGAAGAACAAGGCAGGGGATGTAAAGTAAGGGTCCCATCACAAAATCAGAAGATGCACCAAACATCCCTATCCAAAAAACAAAAAAGCGCCATGTGTTTGAGAAGTTTCTTTTAACTACCAGCAGAAAGGATTCCTGAAATGTCAAGCTTTCTTTACAAATACTTATACTTTTTGGTCCAGAAAAAAACCAATTAGTACAAATTAAAATAAATGGGGAAACTCAAGCATCATCCCTAAAGAGAATCAGTAAGAGTGAAATAGAGGAAGATAATCAATATTAATTAGCTAATAAAAACACTAGCCAAACATTCGACCACGAAGGGGAGAGCATTTCTAATATAATACTTCAAAACTAATTAATTATCATTAAATAAGCAATGAAAGATATGGCAGGGTACCAGGCATTCAAAAACTTAGGATAGAAATATACAAAAAAAAAGTTAGGAAATAAAAGTTGCTAGCACTCAGGAAAGAAATAAGAAAACAAGTTATCTCTAAGAGGAAACCAAATGAAAACATACCCAGGGAAGCATCTTCAGTGAGGGGTCGGGAAACATTTAGGGTGATGGAAGGCTCACTCTCATGGATGGTGACAAGCCTATCTGCCATGGTCAGAGCTGCTCAAAGGGCACAGTTATCCTGAGTGAGCTTGATCACAGGGAGATAGATCTCAATAAAGACACATAAAAACTTCCACTTTCAGTGAGGACACGATACAGTGCAAGATTTCTACACTGCCACAGAGGCTAATAGGGAAATTCAGATATACTACCACAATGGTATGTTTCCCCTAAATCTGCGGAGAGAGCCCTTCTCCCCTGGGTGGGTTGCGGCCTTGATCCCCCCAGGGGGCGTGCAGGAGGCAGCCCATCAATGGTTCTCTCTCATCATTGATGTTTCTTTTTTTTTTAATTTTGTTTTATCGCTTAAAGTATTACAAAGAGTAGTACATATGTTTCCTTTCCCCCCCCCTGACCTT